>NC_069504.1:1142074913-1142099913 GCF_027579735.1 Bombina bombina
TCAGTCAGATTTAGTTTAAATTAAGCCGAGATTTGTTTTAGATACGTTTAAATATCCTGGAAAAAAAAAACTGGAATCAAATCTTGGACAAAGTCTCTTGTTCTTTGTTTAATTAATGCTGTGAGATTAAATAAAGACGTAATCAGTTGTCTGGGGGGGGAAGAGAAGTTCTGCAAATAATTTAAATATCAGACAAAATATTAATAGACTTTTAAATAGACAGAAAAAAGCAAAAAGAAAATGTATTATTAGTGCTCTGATGTTTGCATATAATTATGTGATTAAACCCTGCAAACACATCTCTAGAGCAGCATTGCACTACTGAGAGCTAGCTGAGCACATCTGGTGAGCCAAAGACAAGATACATATGTGTGTAACCATCAATAAAAACTACCTCCTGAGCCTTCCTAAGTGAGCTGCTCAAATTAGGATAACAAATGATTTAAGTGAATTTGATAGTATATTGAAATGTCTCTTAAACAGTAACATACAGCCTGCACAGTAACCCACATACTGCACAGTAACACTTAAGTAACACACAGCCTACACAGTAACACTTAAAGGGCCACTAAACCCCACATTTTTCTTTCATGATTCAGATAGAGAATACAATTTTAAACAACATTCCAATTTACTTCTATTATCTAATTTGCTGCAATCTTTAGATATCATGTGTTAAAGAAATAGAAATGCACATTGGTGAGCCAATCACATGAGGCATCTATGTGCAGCCACCAATCAGAAGCTACTGAGCCTATCTAGATATGCTTTTCAGGAAAGAATATCAAGAGAATGAAGCAAATTAGATAATAGAAGTAAATTAGAAAGTTGTTTAAAATGGTATTCTCTGTCTGAATCATGAAAGAAAAAAATTGGGTTTAATGTCCCTTTAAGTAACACACAGCCTGCACAGTAAGACACAGACTGCAAAGTAACACTTAAGTAACACACAGCCTGCACAGTAACACACAGCCTGCACAGTAACACTTCAGTAACACACAGCCTGCACAGTAACACTTAAGTAACACACAGCCTGCACAGTAATACTTCAGTAACACACAGCCTGCACAGTAATACTTCAGTAACACACAGCCTGTGTTAAGTAACACACAGCATGCACAGTAACAAACAGCCTGCACAGTAACACACAGCCTGCACAGTAATACTTCAGTAATACACATCCTGCGTTAAGTAACACACATCCTGCGTTAAGTAACACACAGCCTGAACAGTAATACTTCAGTAACACACAGCCTGCACAGTAATACTGCAGTAACACACAGCCTGTGTTAAGTAACACACTGTCTGCACAGTAACACACAGCCTGCACAGTAATACTTCAGTAACACACAGCCTGCGTTAAGTAACACACAGCCTGAACAGTAATACTTCTGTAACACACAGCCTGCGTTAAGTAACACACAGCCTGAACAGTAATACTTCAGTAACATACAGCCTGCGTTAAGTAACACACAGCCTGAACAGTAATACTTCAGTAACACACAGCCTGCACAGTAATACTTCAGTAACACACAGCCTGCGTTAAGTAACACACAGCCTGCACAGTAATACTTCAGTAACACACAGCCTGCATTAAGTAACACACTGCCTGCACAGTAATACTTCAGTAACACACAGCCTGCGTTAAGTAACACATAGCCTGCACAGTAATACTTCAGTAACACACAGCCTGCATTAAGTAACACATAGCCTGCACAGTAATACTTCAGTAACACACAGCCTGCATTAAGTAACACACTGCCTGCACAGTAATACTTCAGTAACACACAGCCTGCATTAAGTAACACACTGCCTGCACAGTAATACTTCAGTAACGCACAGCCTGCATTAAGTAACACACTGCCTGCACAGTAATACTTCAGTAACACACAGCCTGCATTAAGTAACACACTGCCTGCACAGTAATACTTCAGTAACACACAGCCTGCGTTAAGTAACACATAGCCTGCACAGTAATACTTCAGTAACACACAGCCTGCATTAAGTAACACACTGCCTGCACAGTAATACTTCAGTAACACACAGCCTGCATTAAGTAACACACTGCCTGCACAGTAATACTTCAGTAACACACAGCCTGCATTAAGTAACACACTGCCTGCACAGTAATACTTCAGTAACACACAGCCTGCGTTAAGTAACACACAGCCTGCACAGTAATACTTCAGTAACACACAGCTTGCATTAAGTAACACACTGCCTGCACAGTAATACTTCAGTAACACACAGCCTGCGTTAAGTAACACACTGCCTGCACAGTAATACTTCAGTAACACACAGCCTGCGTTAAGTAACACACTGCCTGCACAGTAATACTTCAGTAACACACAGCCTGCGTTAAGTAACACATAGCCTGCACAGTAATACTTCAGTAACACACAGCCTGCGTTAAGTAACACACTGCCTGCACAGTAATACTTCAGTAACACACAGCCTGCGTTAAGTAACACACAGCCTGCACAGTAATACTTCAGTAACACACAGCTTGCATTAAGTAACACACTGCCTGCACAGTAATACTTCAGTAACACACAGCCTGCATTAAGTAACACACTGCCTGCACAGTAATACTTCAGTAACACACAGCCTGCGTTAAGTAACACATAGCCTGCACAGTAATACTTCAGTAACACACAGCCTGCATTAAGTAACACACTGCCTGCACAGTAATACTTCAGTAACACACAGCCTGCATTAAGTAACACACTGCCTGCACAGTAATACTTCAGTAACACACAGCCTGCGTTAAGTAACACACAGCCTGCACAGTAATACTTCAGTAACACACAGCCTGCATTAAGTAACACACTGCCTGCACAGTAATACTTCAGTAACACACAGCCTGCATTAAGTAACACACTGCCTGCACAGTAATACTTCAGTAACACACAGCCTGCGTTAAGTAACACACTGCCTGCACAGTAACACACAGCCTGCACAGTATACTTCAGTAACACACAGCCTGCACAGTAATACTTCAGTAACACACAGCCTGCGTTAAGTAACACACAGCCTGCACAGTAATACTTCAGTAACACACAGCCTGCATTAAGTAACACACTGCCTGCACAGTAATACTTCAGTAACACACAGCCTGCGTTAAGTAACACACAGCCTGCACAGTAATACTTCAGTAACACACAGCCTGCGTTAAGTAACACACTGCCTGCACAGTAATACTTCAGTAACACACAGCCTGCATTAAGTAACACACAGCCTGCACAGTAATACTTCAGTAACACACAGCCTGCATTAAGTAACACACTGCCTGCACAGTAATACTTCAGTAACACACAGCCTGCGTTAAGTAACACACAGCCTGCACAGTAATACTTCAGTAACACACAGCCTGCGTTAAGTAACACACTGCCTGCACAGTAATACTTCAGTAACACACAGCCTGCATTAAGTAACACACAGCCTGCACAGTAATACTTCAGTAACACACAGCCTGCATTAAGTAACACACTGCCTACACAGTAATACTTCAGTAACACACAGCCTGCGTTAAGTAACACACAGCCTGCACAGTAATACTTCAGTAACACACAGCCTGCGTTAAGTAACACACTGCCTGCACAGTAATACTTCAGTAATACACAACCTGCACAGTAATACTTCAGTAACACACAGCCTGTATTAAGTAACACACTGCCTGCACAGTAATACTTCAGTAACACACAGCCTGCATTAAGTAACACATAGCCTGCACTGTAATACTTCAGTAACACACAGCCTGCGTTAAGTAACACACTGCCTGCACAGTAATACTTCAGTAACACACAGCCTGCGTTAAGTAACACACAGCCTGCACAGTAATACTTCAGTAACACACAGCCTGCGTTAAGTAACACACTGCCTGCACAGTATTACTTCAGTAACACACAGCCTGCATTAAGTAACACACTGCCTGCACAGTAATACTTCAGTAACACACAGCCTGCGTTAAGTAACACATACTGTACGTATCCAAAACGTTGTAGACTTCTGCAGCGTAAATATAATATGTATAAGTCTCTTGTGAAAACTACCCTTAACAATGGCCCCACTGGTTGCGGATATCACAGAGTATAAGGCAATGATTTCAACATTTACATCCAAAAGCAATGTGAAAAAATAAAGTTAAGCGCTCACATTGCTTTTGCCACATTGTATTCTTGGAGGGGAATTCACTAGTTAAGCTGGGTACTGTCCTTTAGCGCCTACAATTTTCTTTTCTCTAAACATTTACATCCAAGACACATATGTAAGAAACAGAGGGCTTACCGCTTAGATGGCGATCTGGAGTAGTAGAGATCTGCCTGAAGGTTGTATCTTGGGTGTTTTTGCAGTATATACACACCTTAATGTACTGGTATATGTAACCTAGTGTCTCCCGTAAATACACCGGGTAAATTACACTGATGTAGGCTGTCACAGCACTGGAACAGTTAGGGCTCTCCTAAACCCTTTATTTCAGGAAGGCAAAAGTACCAACAGGTTTCACGGCCCCAGTGTAATGAAGGCAGGGAGAGATTAGTTAAATTAAAATGACTTTTTATTCATCACTTGCGTTAAAAACAAAGCTGACACAGCACACAGGGAGACTCCACAGCTGGGATTCAGAGGCCCTGCATAACCGGAGCCCAGGGAACACAGGAACAAACAATTGCTGACATTTCAACAGCTGAATAATTCCAATGGAAGTGATTGGTAATGAGCAGGCAGTGGAGGTTCCAGGTTAAAAAGTTAATCGACCAATTTATTAAAAAATCAAATAATAGAACATATTAAGAACATGCCTGATGAAACAGCGTTTGAAGCACTGAGAAACGCGTAGTATTTTATTAGGGGGTCTGTGACTATACCCTGCCTATCTGGCTCCTGTTCTTAATATGTTCTTTTATTTGATTTTTTAATAAATTGGTTGATGAACTTTTTAACCTGGAACCTCCACTGCCTGCTTATTACCAAGCACTTCCATTGGACTTATTAAGCTGTTGTTTGTTCCTGTTACCCTGGGCCTCTGCATCCCTGAGTGTCTGTATTCGGCAGAGCAGTAAGCTGGGTTGCTGTACAAATACCCAGCCTGTGCCTAATAGCACTGTCTGAGTGCTCCAAAGAAATGCGAGTACCCTGACACAGGGGCCTTTTTTTCTTATTTGATTCTGTTTATTACTGATACACACAGGCGCTATGTTCCTATCTTTGCTCTAGATCACTTACTACTAAGGTGTTAAGAGAGTGCCGCATCATCTGGAGTTTTGGAGAAAAGGACTGAGACAACCACTATATGCTCCATACATCATTTGTGTTGGGACTTTGCTCTTATAGAAACTGCTAAGGTTTGCATACATTAAGTATTATATATTTGTTGAGTTCATTCCTTTACTCTGAAAAGTTTTCCTTTTATTTATGTTTTATTAATATTGTATTCCATATTCCTTAAATTGTGTATATATATATATATATATATATATATATATATATATATATATATATATATATATATATATATATATATATAGTTTTACTAGTGTGTATATATATATATAGTTTTACTAGTGTGTATATATATATATATATAGTTTTACTAGTGTGTATATATATATATATATATATATATATATAGTTTTACTAGTGTGTATATATATATATAGTTTTACTAGTGTGTATATATATATATATATATATATATATATATATATATATATATATATAGTTTTACTAGTGTGTATATATATATATATATATAGTTTTACTAGTGTGTGTGTATATATATTTATATAGTTTTACTAGTGTGTGTATATATATATAGTTTTACTAGTGTGTGTATATATATTTATATAGTTTTACTAGTGTGTATATATATTTATATAGTTTTACTAGTGTATATATATTTATATAGTTTTACTAGTGTGTGTATATATATATATATATATATATATATATTTATATAGTTTTACTAGTGTGTGTATATATATATATATTTATTTAGTTTTACTAGTGTGTATATATATTTATATAGTTTTACTAGTGTATATATATTTATATAGTTTTACTAGTGTGTGTATATATATATATATATATATATATATATTTATATAGTTTTACTAGTGTGTGTATATATATTTATATAGTTTTACTAGTGTATATATATTTATATAGTTTTACTAGTGTGTATATATATATTTATATCGTTTTACTAGTGTGTATATATATATTTATATAGTTTTACTAGTGTATATATATTTACATAGTTTTACTAGTGTGTGTATATATATATATATTTATATAGTTTTACTAGTCTGTGTATATATATATTTATATAGTTTTACTAGTGTGTGTATATATATATATATATATATATATATATATTTATATAGTTTTACTAGTCTGTGTATATATATATTTATATAGTTTTACTAGTCTGTGTATATATATATTTCTCCAACATTGGTGTGTCCGGTCCATGGCGTCATCCATAACTTGTGGGAATATTCTCTTCCCCAACAGGAAATGGCAAAGAGCACAGCAAAAGCTGTCCATATAGTCCCTCCTAGGCTCCGCCCACCCCAGTCATTCTCTTTGCCGTTGCACAGGCAACATCTCCACGGAGATGGTGAAGAGTATGTGGTGTTTAGTTGTAGTTTTTTATTCTACTATCAAGAGTTTGTTTATTTAAAATAGTGCTGGTATGTACTATTTACTCTGAAACAGAAAAAGATGAAGAGTTCTGTTTGTGAGAGGAGTATGATTTTAGCAGCAGTAACTAAAATCGATTGCTGTTCCCACACAGGACTGTTGAGATGAGATAACTTCAGTTGGGGGAAACAGTTAGCAGACTTTTCTGCTTAAGGTATGACTAGCCATATTTATAACAAGACTGTGTAATGCTGGAAGGCTGTCATTTCCCCTCATGGGGACCGGTAAGCCATTTTCTTAGTCTCAAACAGAATAAAGGGCTTAATATGGGCTATAAAACTGTTAGACACTTTTATGGGCAAGATCGATTGCTTTATTTGGGCATTTTATACAGCTTGATGTTAATATTCACACTTATAAACTTTGGGGAATGTTTTTTAACGTCAGGCACTGGTTTAGACACCTTTCCAGTCAGGAAGGGCCTTCCCTGTAGTAGGCTGAGCCTCATTTTCGCGCTATTACTGCGCAGTTACTTTTGAGAGCAGGACATGCAGCTGCATGTGTGTGGGTCTGAAAGTAGTTGAAAAGGTTCCTAGAAGGCTTAATTTGGTATCGTATACCCCCCTGGGTTTGGTAAAGTTGCAGCAAAGGCTGTAGCTGGGACTGTAGAGGGGTTAAAACTGTAACCGGCTCCGGTTTCTTCATTTTAAGGGTTAAAGGTCTGAAATTTGGGGTGCAATGCTTTGAATGCTTTAAGACACTGTGGTGAAAATTTGGTTAAATTTGAACAATTCCTTCATAGTTTTTCACATATTCAGTAATAAGGTGTGCCCTGTTTAAAATTTAAAGAGACAGTAACGGTTTTGTTTTAAAACGGTTTTTGTACTTTATTGACAAGTTTAAGCCTCTTTAACATGTCTGTACCTTCAGATAAACTATGTTCTGTATGTACGGAAGCCAATGTGTCTCCCCCTTCAAAATTGTGTGATTATTGTGCCATAGCATCCAAACAAAGTAAGGACAGTACTGCCACAGATAGTAAAGTTGCCCAAGATGATTCATCAGATGAAGGGAGTAGACATAGTTCTACATCATCTCCTTCTGTGTCTACACCAGTTTTGCCCACGCAGGAGACCCCTAGTACTTCTAGCGCGCCAATGCTTGTTACTATGCAACAATTGACGGCAGTAATGGATAACTCCATAGCAAATATTTTATCCAAAATGCCTGCATTTCAGAGAAAGCGCGATTGCTCTGTTTTAAACACTGTAGAGCAGGAGGGTGCTGATGATAATTGCTCTGTCATACCCTCACACCAATCTGAAGTGGCCATGAGGGAGGTTTTGTCAGATGGGGAAATTTCTGATTCAGGTAGAATTTCTCAACAGGCAGAACCTGATGTTGTGACATTTAAATTAGAGCATCTCCGCGCACTGCTTAAGGAGGTGCTATCTACTCTGGATGATTGTGACAACCTGGTCATTCCAGAAAAATTGTGCAAGATGGACAAGTTCCTAGAGGTTCCGGTGCACCCCGACGCTTTTCCTATACCCAAGCGGGTGGCGGACATAGTGAATAAGGAGTGGGAGAAGCCCGGCATACCTTTTTGTTCCCCTCCTATATTTAAGAAATTATTTCCTATGGTTGACCCCAGAAAGGACTTATGGCAGACAGTCCCTAAGGTCGAGGGGGCAGTTTCTACACTAGCCAAGCGCACTACTATTCCTATCGAGGATAATTGTGCTTTCAAAGATCCTATGGATAAAAAATTGGAGGGTTTGCTTAAAAAGATTTTTGTACAGCAAGGTTACCTCCTGCAACCTATTTCGTGCATTATTCCTGTCACTACAGCAGCGTGGTTCTGGTTCGAGGAACTAGAACAGTCGCTCAGTAGAGAGACTCCGTATGAGGAGGTTATGGACAGAGTTCACGCACTTAAGTTAGCTAATTCCTTTATTTTAGATGCCGCTTTGCAGTTAGCTAGATTAGCGGCGAAAAAATCTGGGTTTGCAATTGTGGCGCGCAGAGCGCTCTGGCTAAAGTCTTGGTCAGCGGATGTATCTTCCAAGACAAAATTGCTTAATATCCCCTTCAAGGGTAAAACTCTTTTTGGGCCAGAATTGGAAAGAGATTATCTCAGACATCACTGGGGGTAAGGGCCACGCCCTCCCATAAGATAGGCCTTTCAAAGCCAAGAATAAGTCTAATTTTCTTTCCTTTCGCAATTTCAGGAACGGACCGGCCTCCAACTCTGCAGCCTCTAGACAAGAGGGTAATGCTTCGCAAACCAAACCAGCTTGGAAACCGATGCAAGGCTGGAACAAGGGTAAGCAGGCCAAGAAGCCTGCTGCTGCTAACAAAACAGCATGAAGGAGTAGCCCCCGATCCGGGACCGGATCTAGTAGGGGGCAGACTCTCTCTCTTCGCTCAGGCTTGGGCAAGAGATGTTCAGGATCCCTGGGCACTAGAAATAGTTTCTCAGGGTTATCTTCTGGAATTCAAGGAACTACCCCCAAGGGGAAGGTTCCACATGTCTCACTTATCTTCAAACCAAATAAAGAGACAGGCATTCTTACATTGTGTAGAAGACCTGTTAAAAATGGGAGTGATTCACCCAGTTCCAACCGTGGAACAAGGAATGGGGTTTTACTCAAATCTGTTTGTAGTTCCCAAAAAAGAGGGAACTTTCAGACCAATTCTGGATTTAAAGATCCTAAACAAATTTCTCAGAGTGCCATCGTTCAAAATGGAAACCATTCGAACGATTTTACCTACAATCCAGGAGGGTCAATTTATGACTACCGTGGATCTAAAGGATGCGTATCTACATATTCCTATCCACAAAGATCATCATCAGTTCCTAAGGTTCGCCTTTCTGGACAAACATTACCAGTTTGTGGCTCTCCCATTCGGGCTAGCCACTGCTCCAAGGATTTTCACAAAGGTACTCGGGTCCCTTCTAGCGGTTCTAAGACCAAGGGGCATTGCA
The DNA here is from genome assembly GCF_027579735.1 of Bombina bombina. Taxonomy (NCBI): domain Eukaryota; kingdom Metazoa; phylum Chordata; class Amphibia; order Anura; family Bombinatoridae; genus Bombina; species Bombina bombina. The sequence continues at coordinate 1,142,084,548 of NC_069504.1, forward strand.
GTGGCACCTTACTTGGACGACATTCTGATACAAGCGTCGTCTCTTTCAAAGGCAAAGGCTCACACAGACATCGTTCTGGCCTTTCTCAGATCTCACGGATGGAAAGTGAACATAGACAAAAGTTCCCTGTCTCCGTCGACAAGAGTTCCTTTCTTGGGGACAATAATATATTCTTTAGAAATGAAGATTTTCCTGACAGATGTCAGAAAGTCAAAGCTTCTAAACGCTTGTCAAGTTCTTCATTCTGTTCCACGTCCTTCCATAGCTCAGTGCATGGAAGTAGTAGGGTTGATGGTTGCAGCAATGGACATAGTTCCTTTTGCGCGAATTCATCTAAGACCATTACAACTGTGCATGCTGAAACAATGGAATGGGGACTATACAGACTTGTCTGCAGTGATTCAAGTAGATCAGAAGACCAGAGACTCACTCCGTTGGTGGCTAACCCAGGATCACCTGTCCCAGGGAATGAGTTTCCGCAGACCAGAGTGGGTCATCGTCACGACCGACGCCAGTCTATTGGGCTGGGGCGCGGTCTGGGACTCCCTGAAAGCTCAGTGGTTATGGTCTCGGGAAGAGTCTCTTCTCCCGATAAACATTCTGGAACTGAGAGCGATATTCAATACTCTCAGGGCTTGGCCTCAACTAGCAAAGGCCAGATTCATAAGATTCCAATCAGACAACATGACGACTGTTGCTTACATCAACCATCAGGGGGGAACAAGGAGAGAAGTGACCAAAATCATAAAATGGGCGGAGGATCACTCCTGCCACCTATCTGCGATCCACATCCCAGGAGTGGAAAACTGGGAGGCGGATTATCTGAGTCGTCAGACATTCCATCCGGGGGAGTGGGAACTCCACCCGGAGATCTTTGCCCAGTTGACTCAATTATGGGGCATTCCAGACATGGATCTGATGGCGTCTCGTCAGAACTTCAAGGTTCCTTGCTACGGGTCCAGATCCAGGGATCCCAAGGCGACTCTTGTGGATGCATTAGTAGCGCCTTGGACCTTCAACCTAGCTTATGTGTTTCCACCGTTTCTTCTCATTCCCAGGCTGGTAGCCAGGATCAAGCAGGAGAGGGCCTTGGTGATCTTGATAGCTCCTGCGTGGCCACGCAGGACTTGGTATGCAGACCTGGTGAATATGTCATCGGCTCCACCATGGAAGCTACCTTTGAGACAGGATCTTCTAGTTCAAGGTCCATTCGAACATCCAAATCTAGTTTCCCTTCAGCTAACGGCTTGGAAATTGAACGCTTGATTTTATCTAAGCGTGGGTTTTCGTATTCTGTAATAGATACTCTGATACAAGCCAGAAAACCTGTAACTAGGAAGATTTACCATAAAATATGGAAAAGATATATCTGTTGGTGTGAATCCAAGGGATTCTCATGGAGTAAGATCAAAATTCCTAGGATCCTTTTCTTTCTCCAAGACGGTTTGGATAAGGGATTATCAGCGAGTTCTCTAAAGGGACAGATTTCTGCTTTATCTGTCTTATTACACAAACGACTGGCAGCTGTGCCTGATGTTCAAGCTTTTGTTCAGGCTTTGGTCAGGATCAAGCCTGTTTACAGACCTTTGACTCCTCCCTGGAGTCTGAATTTAGTTCTTTCAGTTCTTCAAGGGGTTCCGTTTGAACCTCTACATTCCATAGATATCAAGATGTTATCTTGGAAAGTTCTGTTTTTGGTTGCTATTTCTTCTGCTAGAAGAGTTTCTGAGTTATCTGCTTTGCAGTGTAATCCGCCCTATCTGGTGTTCCATTCAGATAAGGTTGTTTTGCGTACCAAACCTGGTTTCCTTCCAAAGGTTGTTTCCAACAAGAATATTAACCAGGAAATAGTTGTACATTCTTTGTGTCCGAATCCAGTTTCAAAGAAGGAACGTTTGTTACACAATTTAGATGTAGTTCGTGCTTTAAAGTTCTATTTAGAAGCAACAAAGGATTTCAGACAAACGTCTTCTCTGTTTGTTGTTTATTCTGGCAAGAGGAGAGGTCAAAAAGCTACTGCTACCTCTCTTTCCTTTTGGCTGAAAAGCATCATCCGATTGGCTTACGAGACTGCCGGACAGCAGCCTCCTGAACGCATCACAGCTCACTCTACTAGGGCTGTGGCTTCCACATGGGCCTTAAAGAACGAGGCTTCTGTTGATCAGATATGTAAGGCAGCGACTTGGTCTTCCCTGCACACTTTTGCCAAATTCTACAAATTTGATACTTTTGCTTCTTTGGAGGCTATTTTTGGGAGAAAGGTTTTGCAAGCCGTGGTGCCTTCCGTTTACGCAACCTGATTGGCTCCCTCCCTTCATCCGTGTCCTAAAGCTTTGGTATTGGTTCCCACAAGTTATGGATGAATCCGTGGACCGGACACACCAATGTTGGAGAAAACAGAATTTATGCTTACCTGATAAATTACTTTCTCCAACGGTGTGTCCGGTCCACGGCCCGCCCTGGTTTTTTAATCAGGTTTGATGAATTGCTTTCTTTAACTACAGTCACCACGGCACCCTATAGTTTCTCCTGTTTTTTTCTCCTGTCCGTCGGTCGAATGACTGGGGTGGGCGGAGCCTAGGAGGGACTATATGGACAGCTTTTGCTGTGCTCTTTGCCATTTCCTGTTGGGGAAGAGAATATTCCCACAAGTTATGGATGACGCCGTGGACCGGACACACCGTTGGAGAAAGTAATTTATCAGGTAAGCATAAATTCTGTTTTATATAGTTTTACTAGTGTGTATATATTTATATAGCTTTACTAGTGTGTGTATATATATTTATATAGTTTTACTAGTGTGTGTATATATATTTATATAGTTTTACTAGTGTGTGTGTATATATATATATATATATATATATATATTTATATAGTTTTACTAGTGTGTGTGTGTGTATATATATATATATATATATATTTATATAGTTTTACTAGTGTATATACTGTATATACTTTAGATAGCGCCCCCTATTGGAAGTGATTTTCAAGCTCTTCTGTGCAGGGGCGTATTTAGGTTTTGTGCTGCCCTAGGCACTCAAAATTCTGCTGCCCCCCCACCCCCCACCCCACCCCAGGTTTAAGGCCTTTGTTTAGACATAATATTTTTGGGGCAGGGTGTAAAAAATAAAAAAATGTCTTTTTAAGTAGATGTTCATCAGGGCTTGCATTCACTCTGGTCACACACACACACACATACACACATATATATATTAAGACATTATTTTGCAAGTCAGATGATTAAAGTATATCAGAAAAAAAATATCCTTCACTGTATGATAGTTTGTCAGTAGGTAGTTGTTTAACCTTAAACATCTTCTTTGGTGATTGACAGTTATTTAAGCAAAATATCTGCTTGGATAAATATGTAATGAATATACAAACTGGCCTTTAAAAGTACTTAAAAAATACAACAGTAGTTATGATAGGTTTAGGAATTGTATCCTAGGGGATAAAGTCACATGATACAATCATAATAAAGTATATACTTGTATTGTTTCTGAATGTATTACCTGCATACAACATATTTTCAGTTGTGTTTTAAGTCACATAGTTGTATAGATTCAGCAATAAATAATTATTCTTTGCATGTATGACAGATAGACAAACAGTAAATGTACTAGTATTTAGTGACTAATCCGTTTAAGTATTTTAATGCCTAATGAAGTGGGAATTGAATGGAGAAAGGCATATGCTGTTTCACAGTGTAGTGCACACTGCACTGTGTAGTCTGTGTGAGTCTCAATCACGCGGTGGAGCCAGGAAGAATACCGCATTCCCTCTCAGTCCAGGCCAGGCTGCACAAGTGAGCTCCGCCTCCACTGTCACCACGTCATGTGCACCCACATACAATCCCATAGGATAGCAATAGCTGGGCCAGCCATTTAAGTCATTTGTAATTGGTTGATTTAGCCACCCAGCAATGAGTTCAGTAGAGTGGCCCTAGGGACTCAAAATTCTGCTGCCCCTTAAAAATCTGCCTCCCTAGGCACCGGCCTCGTTGGCCTATGCCTTAATACGCCCCTGCTTCTGTGTAATTAAAGGGACAGTCAACACCAGAATTTTTGTTGTTTAAAAAGAAAGATAATCCCTTTATTACCCATTCCCCAGTTTTGCATAACCAACACAGTTATAATAATACACGTTTTACCTCTGTAATTATCTTGTATCTAATCCTCTGCTGACTGCCCCCTTATTTCAGTTCTTTTGACAGACATGAAGTTTAGCCAATCAGTGCTCACTCCTAGGTCACTTTACATGCATGAGCTCAATGTTATCTATATGAAACATGTGAACTAATGCCCTCTAGTGGTCAAAATGTATTCAGATTAGAAGCAGTCTTCAAGGTCAAAGAAATTAGCATATGAACCTCCTAGGTTTAGCTTTCAACTAAGAATACCAAGAGAACAAAGCAAAATTGGTGATAAAAGTAAAGGTTTTTTTTTTGGACTTGACTGTCCCTTTAAGTTAAGACATAGCCTGCACAGTACCACACAGCCTGTATAGTAACACACAGCATCCACAGTAACACTTCAGTAACACACAGCATGCACAGTAACACACATCCTACACAGTAACACTTCAGTAACACACAACATGCACAGTAACACACATCATGCACAGTAACACTTCAGTAACACACATAATGCACAGTAACACACAGCATGCACAGTAACACTTCAGTAACACTCATCATGCACAGTAACACACATCCTACAGAGTAACCCTTCAGTAACACAAATCATGCACAGTAACACACAGCATGCACAGTAACACTTCAGTAACACACATCATGCACAGTAACACTTCAGTAACACACATCATGCACAGTAACACACAGCATGCACAGTAATACACATCCTACACAGTAACACTTCAGTAACACACATCATGCACAGTAACACACATCCTGCACAGTAACACTTCAGTAACACACATCATGCACAGTAACACACATCCTGCACAGTAACACACATCCTACACAGTAACACTTCAGTAACACACATCATGCACAGTAATACTTCAGTAACACACATCATGCACAGTAACACACAGCATGCACAGTAACACTTCAGTAACACACAGCATGCACAGTAACACACATCCTACACAGTAACACTTCAGTAACACACATCATGCACAGTAACACACATCCTGCACAGTAACACTTCAGTAACACACATCATGCACAGTAACACACATCCTACACAGTAACACTTCAGTAACACACAGCCTGCACAGTAATACTTCAGTAACACACATCCTGCACAGTAATACACAATCTGAACAGTAATACGTCAGTAACACACATTCTGCACAGTAATACACAGCCTGAACAGTAATACTTCAGTAACACACAGCCTGCACAGTAACACACAGCCTGTACAGTAATACACAGCCTGAACAGTAATACTTCAGTAACACACAGCCTGCACAGTAATACACAGCCTGAACAGTAATACTTCAGTAACACACAGCCTGCACAGTAATACACAGCCTGCAACACTCACATTTATTTATTACTGAATATAATTATATAAAAATCAGCTGTATATAATTTGGGTACCAAACTATGTGCTGCATCATATGTGAGCTTCTATGAAAACAAATCTATTCAGCAGACAGTATCTTTATTACACTCAAGTTCAGGGTACTGATGTCAGCAGGGGGTTGAGGTATTGGGGGGAAGGCTGTGGTGTTGAGGACTCCTTGGGGCAGGCTGAGGTGTTGGGGACTCCTTGGGGTATTGGGGGGCAGGATGAGGTGTTGGGGACTCATTGGGGTATTGGGGGGAAGGTGGTTGTGTTGGGGACTCCTTGGGATATTCGGAGGGCAGGCTAAGGTGTTGGGGGCTCCTTGGGGTATTGGGGGCAGGATGTGGTGTTGGGGACTCATTAGAGTATTGGGGGCAGGCTAAGGTGTTGGGGACTCCTTGTGGTATTGGGGGCCGGCTGAGGTGTTGGGGACTCCTTGGAGTATTGGGGGCAGGCTGAGGTGTTGGAGACTGCTTGGGGTATTGGGGGCCGGCTGAGGTGTTGGGGGCTCCTTGGGGTATTGGGGGCAGGCTGAGGTGTTGGGGACTGCTTGGGGTATTGGGGGCCGGCTGAGGTGTTGGGGACTCCTTGGGGTATTGGCGGCCGGCTGAGGTGTTGGGGACTCCTTGGGGTATTGGGGGCAGGCTGAGGTGTTGGGGACTCCTTGGGGTATTGGGCGCCGGCTGAGGTGTTGGGGACTCCTTGGGGTATTGGGGGGCCGGCTGAGGTGTTGGGGGCTCCTTGGGGTATTGGGGGCAGGATGTGGTATTGGAGGCAGGCTGAGGTGTTGGGGACTCCTTGGGGTATTGGGGGCAGGCTGAGGTGTTGGGGACTCAATGGGGTATTGGGGGGCAGGATGTGGTATTGGGGACTCCTTGGAGTATTGGAGGCAGGCTGAGGTGTTGGGGACTCATTGGGGTATTGGGGGCAGGCTGAGGTGTTGGGGACTCATTGGGGTATTGGGGGGCAGGATGTGGTATTGGGGACACCTTGGAGTATTGGAGGCAGGCTGAGGTGTTGGGGACTCATTGGGGTATTGGGGGGCAGGCTGAGGTGTTGGGGACTCCTTGGGGTATTGGGGGCCGGCTGAGGTGTTGGGGACTCCTTGGGGTATTGGGGGCCGGCTGAGGTGTTGGGGACTCCTTGGGGTATTGGGGCCAGCTGAGGTGTTGGGGACTCCTTGGGGTATTGGGGACAGGCTGAGGTGTTGGGGACTCCTTGGGGTATTGTGGGCCGGCTGAGGTGTTGGGGACTCCTTGGAGTATTGGGGGCCGGCTCAGGTGTTGGGGACTCCTTGGAGTATTGGGGAAGGGTCACATAGGGCACTAGGTTTACAATTGGTGCTAGAATGTTAGGGATAATGCAGTGCGGTTATTCCAGTTGTGTGGGCAGAGTCACATTTAATGTTACTAAAGGTGAGGTCTAGGGTCTAGGTATGTTTTTAAACAAAGGATACCAAGAGCACAAATTACAGTTTACAGAAATGTCTTTTACAATTGCTGCTCTGTCTGATCTATGAATGTTACATTTGGACTTTAATGTCTCTTAAATCAAAGCTGTTTATTAAGACTGAACTACAGGAAGTGCCTGTCTGTGTACAATGGAGCCCTAGGGACTGACTGCTAACTGGCTGACACTGAGGAAGTCCCAGTGTGTTATTGGTTGACAGCGACACACCTCCTGAGCATAAAAACAAAATGAAAAAATGAATACATTCTGAGATACTTTTACTGTCTAGAGTTATCTCTAACTCATCTCTCAGGATTATTTATGTTTGATCACATTGAGGTTTAGTGAGTCCTACAGGTGGCGTACAGTGCTGACAAGTTTCTCACACAAGCTGCATGGGGCCACATTATGGCATTTCCGGGTCCTAAAAACTGTGCCTACTATACACACTGCACCCACTTATACACACTGTGCCTACTATACCCACTGTGCCCCTTATACACACTGCACCCACTTATACACACTGTGCCTACTATACCCACTGTGCCCCTTATACACACTGCACCCACTTATACACACTGTGCCTACTATACCCACTGTGCTCCTTATGCATACTGTGACTATACACACTATGCCCACTAATATACAACGTGCCTACTATACACACTGTGCTCACTTATACACACTGTGCTCACTTATACACACTGTGCTTACTTATACACACTGTGTGCTCACTTATACACACTGTGCTTACTTATACACACTGTGCCCCCTTATACACACTGTGCTTACTTATACACACTGTGCCCTCTTATACACACTGTGCTTACTTATACACACTGTGCCCCTTATACACACTGTACTTACTTATACACACTGTGCCCCTTATACACACTGTACTTACTTATACACACTGTGCCCCCTTATACACACTGTGCTTACTTATACACACTGTGCTCACTTATACACACTGTGCTTACTTATACACACTGTGTGCTCACTTATACACACTGTGCTTACTTATACACACTGTGCCCCCTTATACACACTGTGCCCTCTTATACACACTGTGCCCCCTTATACACACTGTGCTCACTTATACACACTGTCTCCACTATGCACACTGTGCTTACTTATACACACTGTGCCCTCTTATACACACTGTGCCCCCTTATACACACTGTGCTTACTTATACACACTGTGCCCCTTTATACACACTGTGCCCCCTTATACACACTGTGCCCCCTTATACACACTGTGCTTACTTATACACACTGTGCCCCTTTATACACACTGTGCTTACTTATACACACTGTGCCCCCTTATACCCACTGTGACCACCTATACCCACTGTGCCCCTTATACCCACTGTGACCAGTTATACACATTGTGCCCCTTATACACACTGTGCCCTCTTATACACACTGTGCCCCCTTATACACACTGTGCTTACTTATACGCACTGTGCTTACTTATACCCTCTGTGCCCCTTATACCCACTGTGCCCCTTATACCCACTGTGACCACATATACACACTGTGCCCCCTTATACACACTGTGTCCACTATACACACTGTGCCCCTTATACACACTGTACTTACTTATACAAGCGGTGCCCCTTATAGACACTGTGCCCTCTTATACACACTGTGCCCCCCTTATACACACTGTGCTTACTTATACACATTGTGCCCACTATACCCACTGTGCCCACGTATACCCACTGTTTCCACCTATACCCACTGAGCTCACTATTCCCACTGTGCCCACTTATACACACTGTGCCCCTTATACACATTGTGTCTACTATACACACTGTGCTTACTTATACACACTGTGCCCAATATACCCACTGTGCCCACTATATCCACTGTGTCCACCTATATCCACTGTGCTTACTATACCCACTGTGCCAGCTATACCCACTGTGCCCATGATACCCATTGAGGCCACTTATATTATTCACATTGTGTCCACCTATACCCACCATACCTACTATACACACTGTGTCCACCTCTACCCACCATACCTACTATACACACTGCACACACTTATACCCACTGTACCTACTATACACACTGCACACACTTATACCCACTGTACCTACTAGGTCTAATGGTAATTCAACAGTGAATTGGTAGTGACACGTCTGTTACTGTTAAGCTTTTGTTCATCTACGACTCACATATGATCCAAACCTATTTTTAAAACACTACCTATTTGATATCTTATTGCTAGTCCTCGTTGTGACGCGTTTCACGCAGACACAAATAAAACTGTGAATAAATTATCATTTTAAAGACAAATTCACTTTTTTTTTATTTCTATAAAACAGTAGAAATGAGCTTCCTTAGATGCTTTACAATACAATAATTTAGCAGTTCACAAGAAGGTAGAAATTATTTTTTTGGTAAAGCCCTGTGTGTTTGGCTGCTCTCCAGAAACTGCTCATTTTCATGAACTTTACTGCTGAAGTTACAAATAATCTGCTCAGTGCAAAGTTTGCTGGTGACGGGCAGAGAACAGGCGCATTGTGGGGTACGGACAGAGTGACAAAGGGACAAGTCTGGCCACAAACATTTCTGGAAAATATCTTACTAATCCCTTGACTGCAGCACCAAACTGCACAGCTCAAAGCAACCCAACCTCAGATATTATCAAACGAAACACAACCTCCCTATAATGCAAATTCTGAAATAAAACAATAAAGTGTAAGGATCTAACAACATATTTGTGCAGGCAAAACAATCTTACAATTTAGTAAATCTATATTCTTAAAATTCTGAGGAAAAAAATTCTTATGAATTCTATAATAACTTTCAGAAGTTGAACAGTATGTGCCTAATTATTTTATACATGAAAACTTCAGTAAGTATCTGAAAAACAAGCAGGTAGCATTTATATAAATTATTTTGTTGGGAAGTTTCCTAATAAAACAAAGTAAAAATATTGATTAAAACAAACAAAACAAAACTGCTCTATATACTTTGTAAACAAATGTAAAAATGAAGCTTTTAGGCATTGTTTTTATTATTTATATACAATGTATTATACATGGTGAGGTATTCATCTCTTAAATATATTTTTGTATGTAATTTACAAATTGTTGGTTATTTCTGATGTTAGTTATAGTGCAGATCAGCTATGGTTCTTACAACAGAGGTACCTTTGAGTGTGTACACGCAGACACAACTTCCTGTCCGTGTACAGCATTTATAATGACAGTTCATGATGTCAAGACAAAAAATTGTGCCAAATGTATATTAAACCCCCTAATTAATGTCAAATATACATCTGTTTTATTTTGTTCTTGTGTGTGTAGTATATGTGGTAGTTTGGATGTGTGTGTTCATCTGTGTGTGAATGTATGTGTATGTGAGTATGAATGAGTATGTGAATGTCTGTGTGTATGTGAATGTCTGTGTCTATGTGAATATATATATATATATATATATATATATATATATATATATATATAAATATATATATATATATAAATATACATGTATCTAAAGGCAAAGAGACAGGTGCACTCTCACAAACAGTTCATCACATGCCAGGGTGCTGCTGCTGAAGAAGGGGAGTATTCCCCGAAACGTCACTGAATAAATCAACTTCATTATTAAGACCAGAGAGTGCTGTCTCCTACTTGCCTACATGTATGTACAATATATATATATAAAATTATATGCGTGTATGTGTGTATTCATGTGATTGTGTGTGTGTGTATAAGTATACATGTGTATGTGTGTATTCATGTGATTATGTGTGTGTATATAAGTATACATGTGTATGTGTGTATTCATGTGATTGTGTGTGTGTGTATATAAGTATACATGTGTATATGTGTATTCATATGATTGAGTGCAAGTATGTGTGTGTATATCTGTATGTATATGCCTGTGTGCAATTATGTGTGTATAAGTATACATGCGTTTGTGTATAAGTATGTGTGTGTATGTGCCTGTGTGTGTATGTGAGTGTGTATAAGTATGAGTGTGTATGTGCCTGTGTGTGTATGTGAGTGTGTATAAGTATACATGCGTTTGTGTATAAGTATGTGTGTGTATGTGCCTGTGTGTGTATGTGAGTGTGTATAAGTATGAGTGTGTATGTGCCTGTGTGTGTATGTGAGTGTGTATAAGTGTATGTGTGTGTAAACATATGCCTGTGTGTGTGAATGTAAATGCCTGTATGTGTGTATAAGTATACATGTGTTTGTGTGTATTCATGTGATTATATGTGTATATCTGTGTATATGTGTGTATCAGTATACATGTCTTTGTGTGTATTCATGTGATTATATGTGTATATCTGTGTATGTGTGTGTGTGTGTGTGTGTGTGTATCAGTATACATGTCTTTGTGTGTATTCATGTGATTATATGTGTATATATCTGTGTGTGTGTGTATCAGTATACATGTGTTGTGTGTATTCATGTGATTATATGTGTATATCTCTGTGTATGTGTGTATCAGTATACATGTCTTTGTGTGTATTCATGTGATTATATGTGTATATCTCTGTGTGTGTATCAGTATACATGTCTTTGTGTGTATTCATGTGATTATATGTGTATATCTGTGTGTGTATGTGTGTATCAGGATACATGTATTTGTGTGTATTCATGTTATTATATGTGTGTATCAGTATACATGTGTTTGTGTATATTCATTTGATTATATGTGTATATCTCTGTGTATGTGTGTATCAGTATACATGTCTTTGTGTGTATTCATTTGATTATATGTGTATATATCTGTGTGTGTGTGTATGTGTGTATCAGTATACATGTGTTTGTGTGCATTCATGTGATTATATGTGTATATCTCTGTGTATGTGTGTATCAGTATACATGTGTTTGTGTGTATTCATGTGATTATATGTGTATATCTCTGTGTATGTGTGTATCAGTATACATGTGTTTGTGTGTATTAATGTGATTATATGTGTATATCTCTGTGTATGTGTGTATCAGTATACATGTGTTTGTGTGTATTCATGTGATTATATGTGTATATCTCTGTGTATGTGTGTATCAGTATACATGTGTTTGTGTGTATTCATGTGATTATATGTGTGTATCAGTATACATGTCTTTGTGTGTATCCATGTGATTATATGTGTATATCTGTGTATGTGTGTATCAGTATACATGTGTTTGTGTATATCTCTGTGTATGTGTGTATCAGTATACATGTGTTTGTGTGCATTCATGAGATTATATGTGTATATCTGTGTATGTGTGTATCAGTATACATGTGTTTGTGTGTATTCATGTGATGATATGTGTATATCTCTGTGTATGTGTGTATCAGTATACATGTATTTGTGTGTATTCTTGTGATTATATGTGTATATCTCTGTGTATGTGTGTATCAGTATACATGTATTTGTGTGTATTCATGTGATTATATGTGTATATCTCTGTGTATGTGTGTATCAGTATACATGTCTTTTTGTGTATTCATGTGATTATATGTGTATATCTCTGTGTATGTGTGTATCAGTATACATGTGTTTGTGTGTATTCATGTGATTATATGTGTATTACTCTGTGTATGTGTGTATCAGTATTACATGTGTTTGTGTGTATTCATGTGATTATATGTGTATTACTCTGTGTATGTGTGTATCAGTATACATGTGTTTGTGTGTATTCCTGTGATTATATGTGTATATCTCTGTGTATGTGTGCATCAGTATACATGTGTTTGTGTGTATTCATGTGATTATATGTGTATATCTCTGTGTATGTGTGTATCAGTATACATGTGTTTCTGTGTATTCATGTGATTATATGTGTATATCTGTGTATGTGTGTATCAGTATACATGTGTTTGTGTGTATTCATGTGATGATATGTGTATATCTCTGTGTATGTGTGCATCAGTATACATGTGTTTGTGTGTATTCATGTGATGATATGTGTATATCTCTGTGTATGTGTGTATCAGTATACATGTGTTTGTGTGTATTCATGTGATGATATGTGTATATCTCTGTGTATGTGTGTATCAGTATACATGTGTTTGTGTGTATTCATGTGATGATATGTGTATATCTCTGTGTATGTGTGTATCAGTATACATGTGTTTCTGTGTATTCATGTGATTATATGTGTATATCTGTGTATGTGTGTATCAGTATACATGTGTTTCTGTGTATTCATGTGATTATATGTGTATATCTGTGTATGTGTGCATCAGTATACATGTGTTTGTGTGTATTCATGTGATGATATGTGTATATCTCTGTGTATGTGTGTATCAGTATACATGTGTTTGTGTGTATTCATGTGATGATATGTGTATATCTCTGTGTATGTGTGTATCAGTATACATGTGTTTCTGTGTATTCATGTGATTATATGTGTATATCTGTGTATGTGTGTATCAGTATACATGTATTTGTGTGTATTCTTGTGATTATATGTGTATATCTCTGTGTATGTGTGTATCAGTATACATGTGTTTGTGTGTATTCATGTGATTATATGTGTATATCTGTGTATGTGTGTATCAGTATACATGTGTTTGTGTGTATTCATGTGATGATATGTGTATATCTCTGTGTATGTGTGTATCAGTATACATGTGTTTGTGTGTATTCATGTGATTATATGTGTATATCTCTGTGTATGTGTGTATCAGTATACATGTGTTTGTGTGTATTCATGTGATTATATGTGTGAATCAGTATACATGTCTTTGTGTGTATCCATGTGATTATATGTGTATATCTGTGTATGTGTGTATCAGTATACATGTGTTTGTGTATATCTCGGTGTACGTGTGTATCAGTATACATGTGTTTGTGTGTATTCATGTGATTATATGTGTATATCTCTGTGTATGTGTGTATCAGTATACATGTGTTTGTGTGTATTAATGTGATTATATGTGTATATATCTGTGTATGTGTGTATCAGTATACATGTGTTTGTGTGTATTCATGTGATTATATGTGTATATCTGTGTGTATCAGTATACATGTGTTTGTGTGTATTAATGTGATTATATGTATATCTCTGTGTATGTGTGTATCAGTATACATGTGTTTGTGTGTATTCATGTGATTATATGTGTATATCTCTGTGTATGTGTGTATCAGTATACATGTGTTTGTGTATATCTCGGTGTATGTGTGTATCAGTATACATGTGTTTGTGTGTATTCATGTGATTATATGTGTATATCTGTGTGTATGTGTGTATCAGTATACATGTGTTTGTGTATATCTCTGTGTATGTGTGTATCAGTATACATGTGTTTGTGTGTATTCATGTGATGATATGTGTATATCTGTGTATGTGTGTGTGTATCAGTATACATGTGTTTGTGTGCATTCATGAGATTATATGTGTATATCTGTGTGTATGTGTGTATCAGTATACATGTGTTTGTGTGTATTCATGTGATTATATGTGTATATCTGTGTGTATGTGTGTATCAGTATACATGTGTTTGTGTGCATTCATGAGATTATATGTGTATATCTGTGTATATGTGTGTATCAGTATACATGTGTTTGTGTGTATTCATGTGATTATATGTGTATATCTGTGTGTATGTGTGTATTCATGTGATGATATGTGTATATCTGTGTATGTGTGTGTGTATCAGTATACATGTGTTTGTGTGTATTCATGTGATTATATGTGTATATCTCTGTGTATGTGTGTATCAGTATACATGTGTTTGTGTGTATTCATGTGATTATATGTGTATATCTCTGTGTATGTGTGTATTCATGTGATGATATGTGTATATCTCTGTGTATGTGTGTATCAGTATTACATGTGTTTGTGTGTATTCATGTGATTATATGTGTATATCTCTGTGTATGTGTGTATCAGTATTACATGTGTTTGTGTGTATTCATGTGATTATATGTGTATATCTCTGTGTATGTGTGTATCAGTATTACATGTGTTTGTGTGTATTCTTGTGATGATATGTGTATATCTCTGTGTATGTGTGTATCAGTATACATGTCTTTGTGTGTATTCATGTGATTATATGTGTATATCTCTGTGTATGTGTGTATCAGTATACATGTGTTTGTGTGTATTCCTGTGATTATGTTTGTGCTACATACATGTATGCATCTTTGTGCATGAATATGTCTGTGTGTTTGAGTATATCTGTAATGGTATAATGCGTGCATTAGTGTGTCCTTGTGCAGATGTGTATCACTAACATCACCACAAATTCACTTATACGTGGCTCCTTTAATATAATTCCTGGTTTTATGAAAGTGTTGTCACTAGAGTTGGTTTGTGCAACTGCAGAGAGCGTCTCTCATCAATACCTCGGCGTGTTCCCCAGGAGGGAGGGAAAGGTTATGTTTATACACAAACATTTTTATTGGGAATTATTC
>NC_069504.1:1142112413-1142167413 GCF_027579735.1 Bombina bombina
TGCCAGCATAACCAATAACATCCTAAACCAGCAGCTGCACGACAAATAGGCAGAGACATCAAGTGTTCATCAAATGGCTGCATCTCAGCATTATTTTTAATAAAAAAATAAAAAAAAAAAAAAAGTCCCCTCTGGACGCCTGTGTAGTGTACAACATAACTCTGTTACAATGAAGTTTTAGGGGCATTACAATGGGCTTGGGTGCCAGGTTTCATTTTTATACACAATCTGCATCTGGACGTTAAAGGGTTAAGAAATGTAATTTTTCAGGGTGAACATAAAGTCTGTGGGCTTTAGGTAAAAGTGACTGCGCTGCAGAAATTGCTTTTATTTGTTTCAGTGTTGTAGGATGTGACCCTCAGCAATTCGCTGCCCATGTGCTTATCAGCCCCCGCAAGTGACTTAAATCAGAGAATCTATCTTTTTATGTGACCCCTGATGCAAAAATGTCCACAGGTTTATTGTGAAAGGTGAAAGATTAATAAACAGCAAATGCATTTCCTAATGGTCAGCAACACTATAGAGATTAGCTGAATGCGACAAACACAGAAAATAGCGTTGTCTGCAAAATACTCAGCAGATCATGTTCTCAATGTTTAGTAATGCCAGAGAAGAATGAACCCAATGCTCGAAAACAAACCCCCACTTCTGTAACCAAAACCTCCTCCCTAATAAACAGCAGTTTAATACGTCGTATCTCTGTCCTTATCACATAAAGTGACGTTCCAAAGCCAAAGCCACATTTAGAGACGCTCTGGATATCGCTATGGTAACATATCGCCAAAATGAGCAGGGACAGGGGTGATTTAAAGGGACATGAAACCCAAAATATTTAGTTCATGATTCAGATAGAGAATACAATTTTAAACAAAATTCCAGTTAACTTCTATCACCTAATTTGCTTCATTCTTTTAGGGTATCCTTTGTCTAGAAATAGTAATGCATATGAGTGAGCCAATCACACGAGGCATCTGTGTGAAGCTACCAATCAGCAGCTACTGAGCCTATTTAGATACAACAAAGGATATCAAGAGAATGAAGCAAATTAGATAATAGAAGTAAATTGGAAAGTTGTTTAAAATTGTATTCTCTATCCAATTCATGAAAGAAAACAAGTTGTGTGACCAAATAATCATGTTCTGCAGGACCTGAACTCACAACCCATAACAGCCCATGTGCACTCTACACTAGCGTGGCCCCAGGGAATAAGCAGAACTAACAATGTGTGTTTTGTGCAATTCTGGAGGCTACAACTTAAATGAGCCTAGAGGGGATAACAGCAGATAGAGGTGCCTGTAATTGTACCTAAATCAGGTCCTGTGCCAAAATGATGATATTATTATTTGTGTGTTGCCATAAATTTATATGTGGCCCTTAAGGGTTCTAAAATGCTGATCTATGGCCCTTATATGTTAGGAGATTTTGAGTGACCCAGACAGGTAAATGTTTGTCATATATCCTCATATTATCATTTATATCTTATTAGATTTTAATAAATTAATAAAGCACATACGCCTAGATTACGAGTTCTGTGTTAGCCTTAAAAAGCAGCGTTAAGGGGGTCCTAACGCTGCTTTTTATCTAACGCTGGTATTATGAGTCAGGCAGGAAAGGGCCTACCTCTCACTTTCTTTCTGCGACTCGAGGCTATTGCAGATCCCCTTACGTCAATTGTGTATCCTATGTTTTCAATGGGATTTGCCTAACGCTGATATTACGAGTCTTGGAAGAAGTGAGCGGTAGAGCCTCTACCGAGAAGACTCCAACCGCAAAAAAAAGTCAGTAGTTAAGAGTTTTATGGGCTAACGCCGGAACATAAAGCTCTTAACTACTGTGCTATAAAGTACACTAACACCCATAAACTACCTATGAACCCCTAAACCGAGGCCCCCCACATCGCAAACACTATAATAAAATTTTTTAACCCACAATCTCCCGCTCTGGACACCTCCGCAACCTACATTATCCCTATGAACCCCTAATCTGCCCCCCCCCCCAAGGTCGCCGCCACCTACCTACACTTATTAACCACTAATCTGCCAATCGGACCTCGCCTCCACTATAATAAATGTATTAACCCCTAAACCGCTGCACGCCCGCCTCGCAAACACTAAATTTTATTAACCCCTAATCTGCCCTCCCTAACATCGCCACCACCTACCTAGAATTATTAACCCCTAATCTCCCGCCCCCAACGTCGCCGCTACTATAATAAAGTTATTAACCCCTAAACCTAAGTCTAACCCTAACACCCCCTAACTTAAATATAACTTGAATTAAACTAAATAAATTTACTATCATTAAATAAATTAATTCTATTTAAAACTAAATACTTACCTGTAAAATAAACCCTAATATAGCTACAATATAACTAATAGTTACATTGTAGCTATTTTAGGATTTATATTTATTTTACAGGCAACTTTGTATTTATTTTAACTAGGTACAATAACTATTAAATAGCTACCTAGTTAAAATAATTACAAAATTACCTGTAAAATAAATCCTAACCTAAGTTAAAAATACACCTAACACTACACTATCAATAAATTAATTAAATACATTAACTACAATTATCTAAACTAAAATACAATTAAATAAACTAAACTATAGTACAAAAAACAAACAAACACTAAATTACAAAAACAAAAGAATTACAAGAATTTTAAACTAATTACACCTAATCTACGCCCCCTAATAAAATAAAAAAGCCGACCAAAATAATAAAATACCCTACCCTATCCTAAATTAAAAAGTAATCAGCTCTTTTACCAGCCCTTAAAAGGGCTTTTTGCGGGGCATTGCCCCAAAGTAATGAGCTCTTTTACCTGTAAAAAAAATACAATCCCCTCCCCAACATTACAACCCACCACCCACATACCCCTACTCTAAAACCCACCCGATCCCCCCTTAAAAAAAAACTAACACTACCCCCCCCTGAAGATCACCCTACGTGGAGCCATGTTCACCCAGCCGGGCACCGATGGGCCAGAAGTGGACATCCGGAGCGGCAGAAGCCTTCATTCGATCGGGACAGAAGAGGTCCTCCAAGAATCAGATGTCTTCATCCAAGCGGCATCTTCAATCTTCAATCAACCGGAGCGGAGCCATCTTGAATCCATCAGATGCGGAGCCATCCTCTTCGTACGATGTCCTAAGTCCGAATGAAGGTTCCTTTAAATTACTTCATCTAAGATGGCGTCCCTCGAATCCGATTGGCTGATAGGATTCTATCAGCCAATCGGAATTAAGGTAGGAAAATCCGATTGGCTGATGTAATCAGCCAACCAGATTGAACTTCAATCCAATTGGCTGATTGGATGAGCCAATAGAATGTGAGGTCAATTCTATTGGCTCATCCAATCAGCCAAACGGATTGAAGTTCAATCCAATTGGCTGATTAAATCAACCAATCAGATTTTTCCTACCTCAATTCCGATTGGCTGATAGAATCCTATCAGCCAATCGGAATTAGAGGGACGCCATCTTGGATGACGTCATTTAAAGGAGCCTTCATTCGGACTTAGGACATCGTACGAAGAGGATGGCTCCGCATCGGATGGATTCAAGATGGCTCCACTCTGCTCCGGTTGTTTGAAGATTGAAGATGCCGCTTGGATAAAGACATCTGCCGCTTGGAGGACCTCTTCTGCCCCGATCGGATGAAGACTTCTGCCGCTCCGGATGGCCATCGGTGCCCGGCTGGGTGAACACGGCTCCAGGTAGGGTGATCTTCCGGGGGGGGTAGTGTTAGTTTTTTTTAAGGGGGGATCGAGTGGGTTTTAGAGTAGGGGTATGTGGGTGGTGGGTTGTAATGTTGGGGGGGGGGGATTGTATTTTTATTTACAGGTAAAAGAGCTGATTACTTTGGAGCAATGCCCCGCAAAAGCCCTTTTAAGGGCTGGTAAAAGAGCTGATTACTTTTTAATTTAGGATAGGGTAGGGCATTTTATTATTTTGGGGGGCTTTTTTATTTTATTAGGGGGCTTAGATAGGTGTAATTAGTTTAAACTTCTTGTAATTCTTTTTTTTTTTTTGTAATTTAGTGTGTGTTTTTTTTGTACTATAGTTTAGTTTATTTAATTGTATTTGAGTTTAGATCATTGTAGGTAGTTTATTTAATTAATTTATTGATAGTGCAGTGTTAGGTGTATTTGTAACTTAGGTTAGGATTTATTTTACAGGTAATTTTGTAATTATTTTAACTAGGTAGCTATTAAATAGTTATTAACTATTTAATAGCTATTGTACCTAGTTAAAATAAGTACAAAGTTGCCTGTAAAATAAATATAAATCCTAAAATAGCTACAATGTAACTATTAGTTATATTGTAGCTATATTAGGGTTTATTTTATAGGTAAGTATTTAGTTTTAAATAGAATTAATTTATTTAATGATAGTAAATTTATTTAGTTTAATTTAAATTATATTTAAGTTAGGGGGTGTTAGGGTTAGGGTTAGACATAGGTTTAGGGGTTAATAACCTTATTATAGTAGCGGCGACGTTGGGGGTCGAAGATTAGGGGTTAATAATTCTAGGTAGGTGGCGGTGATGTTAGGGAGGGCAGATAAGGGGTTAATAAAATTTATTATAGTGTTTGCAAGGCGGGAGTGCGGCGGTTTAGGGGTTAATACATTTATTATAGTGGCGGCAAGGTCCGGTCGGCAGATTAGGGGTTAATAAGTGTAGGTAGGTGGCGGCGACGTTGGGGGGGCAGATTAGGGGGTAATAAATATAATATAGGTGTCGGCGATGTTAGGGACAGCAGATTAGGGATTCATAGGGATAAAGTAGGTTGCGGCGGTGTCCGGAGCGGCAGATTAGGGGTTAATAATAAAATGCAGGTGTCAGCGATAGCGGGGGCGGCAGATTAGGGGTTAATAAGTGTAAGGTTAGGGGTGTTTAGACTCGGGGTTCATGTTAGGGTGTTAGGTGTAGACTTAGAAAGTATTTTCCCATAGGAAACAATGGGGTTGCGTTAGGAGCTGAACGCTGTTTTTTTGCAGGTGTTAAGTTTTTTCCAGCAAGCTCAGCCCCATTGTTTCCTATGGGGATATCGTGCACAAGCACGTTTTTCCAGCTTACCGCTACCATAGGCAACGCTGGTATTGAGAGTTGAAGTGGAGCTAAATTATGCTCAACGCTCCCTTTTCTGAGGCTAACGCAGCCATTCAGACAACTCGTAATACCAGCGTTGTCTTAAGGGTGCGCTGGAAAAAAAGCCTTGTTAGCACCGCGGTTCTTTACCGAAAAAACTCATAATCTAGGCGTTAGGTTGTCACAGGCCATGGAAATTTAAAAAATGGTCATCAGTGTCACATTTATTTCCAAGGCATTAAAAGTGTCACAAAGCAAAGAATAAGCCAGTCACTCTGTAAGGTCATTTCATGATCAGTGAGAGCAGGGAGGGCACGTGAGACGTGTTAACAAATGATCTTCCTTCTATCATGTTTTGTAAAAGGAAACTTCATTAAACATTTAGCTCACACGTCACAATTATGGCAATTTAAGGTACTTTATTTAAAAATAAGCACTGCCCCTTTAAGTCATTTTCTTATAGTAATGAGCAGTACTTATCTTTAAATAAAGTACCTACAAATGTCATAATTGTGACGTGTGAGAAAAATGTTCTTTCTATCCTGATTCAGATAGATACTTCTATTATTGTTTGCTTCATTCTATTGATATCTTTTGATGAAGAAACAGCAGTGCACTACTGGGAGCTAGCTGAACATATCAGGTGAGCCAATGAGAAGAGGCATATATGTGCAACCACCAATCAGCAGCTAGCTCCCAGTAGGGTTAGGGTTAGTATGTTAGATAATAGAAGTCAATTGGAAAGTTGTCTAAAATCGCATGAACTGAATCATTGACCTAGATTAAGCTATTAAAGAGCCATTATAGTAGAACAATGATATGCTGTAATTCATTGTGCATGTTATTTTAACTCTAGCAATCCTACAATGTTATGTGTTTAATCCTTATAAAGGGGTTAAACACATAGCTAAAGTACCATTCAGGAGCTGCAGAGCACTGCTAGTCCCAAGCAGAAACTGCCAGTTCCCCAGCCATGTCTACTCGGGACCTGGAGTTAAACACATAGCATTGCAGGGTCGTAAGTGTTAGAATGACAACAAATTAGCTCATGTCATTCCCCTTATAATGGATCTTTAATCAGATTTACATTTTTGCGGGGGATATTTCTTCCCCTGTCCCATTCTCTCCCTTTTCTCTCCCTGCCGCTCATTATCTCCTGTATTGTTTGCAGTCTAGGAATAACTTCACAAGCTGAATGGGAAATAACTCAGGACTTTCCTAACCAAATAAAACCCTTGTTTGGACGTAACCGGTTAATGTCGCAATTGTAGATATCAGAGTCAGATGTCTTTGCACATTATACTAATTCCTGTACCGATGTGATTGGATAAAGCACAGAGCTCACTTCTGGTCCCATAGTGTGCCTTGTCCTTTACATTTAACAGTTTAATGCTTGAGAACAATTCACATCACTTACATTTATGTTATGAAATATTCAGCGCTGAATGCATAAAACAATACAAATAACTAAAGAATGATTCTGAAATAGATGAGAACTTCCTGCTACAAATACCATAAAATGCCAAATGTAATGTGCACATAAATGTATTTCAGTTTTGCATAGAAACATTTTTCAGTACTCATTTATTAGTAAATATTAAACACTGCTCCTTTAGTAAAAAACAAATATGTTAAATCAAAGTAAACATAAAAAGAAATGGACTGCGTGAAAAAAACAGCAAACAACTTACTTGTTTCTTGCAAAATTAGAAATTCTTAGAGCAAAATGTATCAAGTCCTGAAAAAATGTGCCTTAAAAGTCAATTTTTTTTCTGCAATAGTTCTCAATGTGTGAAGTTAAAAATGTTGTCAGTATTTATCAAAATCCTAGAGACATTTTTTGGGCAAAAGTTTTTTGCAATGTCAAGCGAATGGCTGATCTAGTTTTCTTGCGAAAATATCGTTTTCACTTTATTTATAAATCTTAACTTTAGCCACTGGTAAATGGTTTTATTGTTTATATCCTATTATAATCGAATACATTAATCACGTGATTGTAAGAATGTTACTTCTTATATATTATTAAAGTTATTTTTATTTTGCCCCTTCTTTATTTTACAGGTAAGTTTGTATTTATTTTAACTAGGTAGACTAGTTAGTAAATAGTTATTAACTATTTACTAACTACCTAGTTAAAATAAATACAAAGTTACCTGTAAAATAAAACCTAACCTGCCTTACAATAAAACCTAACATTACAATAAAATAAAATAAATTAATTAAATACAATTATGTAAATTACAAAAAAATAAACACTAAATTACACAAAATAAAAAACAAAATGATCAAAAATAAAAACGAATTACACCTAATCTAATAGCCCTATCAAAATATAAAAGCACACCCAAAAAAACAAAAAACCTAGCCTATACTAAACTACCAATGGCCCTTAAAAGGGCCTTTTGCGGTGCATTGCCCCAAAGAAATCAGCTCTTTTACCTGTAAAAGAAAATACAAACAACCCCCCCAACAGTAAAACCCACCACCCCCACAACCAACCCCCCAAATAAAAGCCTAACTAAAAAAACCTAAGCTCCCCATTGCCCTGGAAAGGACATTTGGATGGGCATTGCCCTTAAAAGGGCAGTTAGCTCTTTTGCGGCCCAAAGTCCCTAACCTAAAAATAAAACCCACCCAATACACCCTTAAAAAAACCTAACACTAACCCCCTGAAGATCGACTTACTGTTCTGAAGATCCGACATCCATCCTCAAGGAAGCGGCAGAAGTCTTCATCCAACCGGGTCGAAGTCCTCAATGAAGCCGGGAGAAGTCTTCATTGAAGCCGGGCGAAGTGGTCCTCCAGACGGGCAGAAGTTTTTATCCAGACGGCATCTTCTATCTTCATCCATCTGACGCGGAGCGGCTCCATCTTCAAGACATCCGACGCGGAGCATCCTCTTCATCCGACGGACTAAAAACGAATGAAGGTACCTTTAAGTGATGTTATCCAAGATGTCGTCCCTTAGATTCCGATTGGCTGATAGAATTCTATCAGCCAATCAGAATTAAGGTAGAAAAAATCCTATTGGATGATGAAATCAGCCAATAGGATTGAGCTCGCATTCTATTGACTGTTCCAATCAGCCAATAGAATGCAAGCTCAATCCTATTGTCTGATTGCATCAGCCAATAGGATTTTTTCTACCTTAATTCCGATTGGCTGATAGAATTCTATCAGCCAATCATAATCTAAGGGACGCCATCTTGGATGACGTCACTTAAAGGAACCTTCATTCGTCGGGTAGTCGTCGGATGAAGAGGATGCTCCGCGTCGGATGTCTTGAAGATGGACCTGCTCTGCATCCGATGGATGAAGATAGAAGATGCCGTCTGGATGAAGACTTCTGCCTGTCTGGAGGACTACTTCGCCGGCTTGGATGAAGACTTCTCCCGGCTTTGTTGAGGACTTCGGCCCGGTTGGATGAAGACTTGCTGCCGCTTCCTTGAGGATGGATGTCGGATCTTCAGAACTATAAGTCGATCTTCAGGGGGTTAGTGTTAGGTTTTTTTAAGGGTGTATTGGGTGGGTTTTATTTAAAGGTTAGGGTTTGGGCCTGCAAAAGAGCTAACTGCCCTTTTAAGGGCAATGCCCATCCAAATGCCCTTTTCAGGGCAATGGGGAGCTTAGGTTTTTTTAGATAGTATTTTATTTGGGGGGTTGTTTGTGTGGGTGGTGGGTTTTAATGTTGGGGGGTTGTTTGTATTTATTTTTACAGGTAAAAGAGCTGATTACTTTGGGGCAATGCCCCGCAAATGGTCCTTTTAAGGGCTATTGGTAGTTTAGTTTAGGCTAGGGTTTTTTTTTTTTAGGGGGCTTTTTTTATTTTGATAGGGCTATTAGATTAGGTGTAATTAGTTTAAATATCTGTAATTTGTTTCTTATTTTCTGTAATTTAGTGGGGGTTTTTTAACTTTAGCTAATTTAATTTATTTAATTGTATTTAATTTAGTAAATTTATTTAATTATAGTGTAGTGTTAGGTGTTATTGTAACTTAGGTTAGGTTTTATTTTACAGGTACTTTTGTATTTATTTTAGCTAGGTAGTTATTAAATAGTTAATAATGATATTAACTTTAATGATAGTAATTTTATTTAGATTTATTTAAATTATATTTAAGTTAGGGGGTGTTAGGGTTAGACTTAGGTTTAGGGGTTAATACATTTAGTATAGTGGCGGCGACGCTGGCGCGGCAGATTAGGGGTTAATAAATTTAGGTAGGTGGCGGCGATGTTAGGGACGGCAGATTAGGGGTTAATAATATTTAACTAATGTTTGCGAGGCAGGGGTGTGGCGTTTTAGGGGTTAATATGTTTATTATAGTGTCGGTGACTTTACGAAGTTTACGTAAGTCATTTTGAGGTAAGGCCAAAGAAGTGTGCGGTGCCCCTAAACCTTCAAGATTCGGCTTAAAAAAGCAGCGTTAGGACCTCTTAATGCTGCTTTTTTACCATAACGCACAACTCGTATTATAGCCGATAGAATTTTACACTTTCCAATTTACTTTTATTATGAACTTAGCTTCATTCTCTTTGTATTCTTAGTTGAAGGAGTAGCAATGCACTACTGGGAGCTAGCTAAACGCATGTCTGGTGAGCTAATGACAAGAGGCATATATGTGCTGCCACCAATCAGCAGCTAGCTCCCAGTAAGCATTGCTGCTCCTGAGCCTACCTAGGTATGCTTTTCAGCTAAGAAACCAAGAGAACAAATTAAATTAGATAACAGAAGTACATTGGAAAGTTGTTTAAAATTGTTTTCTCTGTCTGAATCATGAACGTTTTATTATGACTTTACTGTAATGTGTTCACCAGCTGTGGTGCATTAGATTGTTTACCAATAACTTTACCTTTATTTTGACATTTGAAATAGCTACTTGTGGCTATTGAAACCACCACCTATACTGTAAATATGAATACTGCAGTATTCTCTATAAAAAAGCTATGCAAACAAGAGTCTGCAGGCTGCTTCTAGTACTTGGGGGTACAATGAACCTGTATCAGCTGCTTCCTTGAGTATTTTGCCACCTTTAAGGGAGCAGATTTCTGTAAAATGTTCTCCCGTTTAATGTGTTCTTGCTAACCAATTTTACTTGCAGGAGTGTTTAAAATTGTGTACAAATATTAGCTTTTAATTGTAGAGCGCCAACACATTGTGCAGTGCTATATAGCCCATTTACCTTTACGTGGTCATTTGAAATAGCTGTTTTTGCCTGTGGAAACTATTCTATAACCAGCTATGTATACGAGAGCCAGCAGACGAATTCTTACTCCCGGTGAGGGGGGCAGATATGTACAAATATTTTAAAGGGACACTGAAACCAAATTTTTCTTTCATTATTCAGATAGAGCAATAATGTTAAGCAATTTTCTAATTTACTCCTATTATCAATTTTTCTTCATTCTCTTGCTATCTTTATTTGATAAGAAATTTTAGAAGCCGGCTCATTTAGATCTCTGTTTGCGTTTTCTCTCACCCCCTTCCGGCTCATTTTTGGTTCACAACCTGGGTTGTGCTTGCTTATTGGTGGCTAAATGCTGTCCATGATGCTAAACCAAAAATTGTCTGGCTCCTTATCTTAGATGCCTTCTTTTTAAAAAATAAAGATAGCAAGAGAACGAAGAAAAATTGATAATAGGACTAAATTAGAAAGTTGTTTAAAATTGCATGCTCTATCTGAATCATGAAAGAAGAAAAAAATGGGTTTAGTGTCCCTTTAAGAGAAAGAGAGAGAGGATTAAGTCATTGTGTATATAAAAAAGATATGACAATCAGACCTGCGCTTCCTGCAACCTCAGCCTGTTTGAATGGGCATGCACTTTCATGGGTTGCAGCTTCAAAGAGCGAAACTTGTTATTTCATATAGAAACATAAACCTAAGGCAGGAAATTCCTGTACATTTAATACTCTGCAGCTGATATAACAAGTCACAGGAAAACCATTTTGCAGTATTGACCCTTTAAATTCAGGTATAGCAGTGAGTTAAACACTGGGATTAGTTTTGTTCATATCACTTGTAATTTGTGTTTACTAAAACTAAAGGAAGATGTCTAATATGAAATGTATATAAAATATGTCACTTAGTGATATCACATGCATTACATCCTGCACAACACACACTAAACTCTGCTGTGTACGAGGCTCATACGTTGCTTCAGTATTTCTGTTTTGCTACTGCAATAAAATTCTTTGAACCACTTAGAAGGTACAATCTGAGGTGTCATTTTGCTGTCACATATCTGCCCTGTGTCACGGAGGTGACCTACAGTTACTGCAGGAAAACTGCACGTGGCAGGGGTTTGTGTTCTGACACATAATGATCCTATTAATTCATTAGCTCATATGTAGGAGAAGAGTTTCAACTTAATTCATTTACCAGAAAAATGAGCAAATTCACATGAAGGGTGGGGGAGGTTTCTCAGTAGCAAAATGCTGAGAGGGAAATTACAATTTTCTTCCTTTCTGGTTATTTCTTGACTGTAGGTTATTTTTAATTTGTTTTTTAACTCCTGTAAACATACAGCATCAACAACAATGTATTTCCGTTAAATACCAACAAAATGTTCATTATCAGGGACCTTTTTATTTGTAGGTAGAAAGAGGAGTTCTCATAAATACCCCAATACCGAGCTATATAACGGTCATGGTATTGTTGCTCTCATAAATACCCCAATACCGAGCTATATAACGGTCATGGTATTGTTGCTCTCATAAATACCCCAATACCGAGCTATATAACGGTCATGGTATTGTTGCTCTCATAAATACCCCAATACCGAGCTATATAACGGTCATGGTATTGTTGCTCTCATAAATACCCCAATACCGAGCTATATAACGGTCATGGTATTGTTGCTCTCATAAATACCCCAATACCGAGCTATATAACGGTCATGGTATTGTTGCAGATGTTAAACAAGAAAATCAACAACTTTACTCTGTTATATAAAGTTGTATTTATAAACAATTCTGCAACAAATTTCCTAGGAACTAATTATATACAGTATAATGATTATATCATGAATTAACGTAAAGTCCATTCATTTGTTTAAAGGGAAATTTAAAGGGACGCTAAACCCAATTTTTTTTTCTCCATGATTCAAATAGAGCAGCAATTTTAATCAACTTTCTAATTTAGTCCTATTATCATTTTTTCTTTGTTCTCTTGGTATCTTTATTTGAAAAGCAGGAATGTAAGCTTAGGAGCGGCTCATTTCAGATTCAGCACCTGATGCCGGATTCCTCTAAAATCGCGCCTTAACAAGTTGGTTGCTATGATAACCCGACCTTACAATATAACATTTAACGTCTGCGCTCCTCACTTGTGGTCTAAAGAGAAACAAAAACAAATTTATAATACCTATTTTTTAACTATAAGCAAATACTACTTTTTATTATAATAACATTTTCTAATTTCTTAATATATGTAATATTTATTGCTGCTCTAAGCATAGGTCTAGTTTTACTTTTGTAGATATGTGCTTGCATATATTCTTAAATACATATTGATATTTCCATAAGAGTGTAAGTGAAACTGTTCCTATACATGGGACAACAATAAATATCCAAAAAGTGAAGAGTGTGACAAGAACTGATGAAATAAAAGTTCCTTTATTAAATACAAAGTTTAAAAAATGACAGCGTGGAAGTCCATCTCCTATTATAAGCAAGTTAGGACAACAAGCCCCAAAATACAGCTTTTATTACATTTTTTTCTATATTGACACACTTGAATTGCTTGCAAGATTAAAATTTAAATGGGAATTAATCCTCAAAAATCTCCTTTTTCCTCTTTTACACCTAGTTGAGCTGGGTGTAATTTTTGTCCCTGTATAGACAGCCTTCGGCAGTGTATTAACAGTTTGCGCTTTCATTGGAAACCTGGAGTAAATTAACGCTTAGCGGCTTCTAATATTCTATGGGATGCAGAAATATTTTCGGCAGCTGGACCCCGGTTGCCGATATTGAGGTATAATTCACCATCGGAAGCAGTCAATAAATGAAATTTGTTCTGACAGCATATTTATCGGTTTATAACCTTGCACAAACCTAATTACAGTTGCAAAGGAGCCCATAGATTCTTAATTTTTTTATGCATTGGACAAAAAATATTCAGTTAACCCTTGCCTGACAATATTGCACAGCATGAAGGAGACACAATACAGTCAGTTTCCATCTTCTCAGACCATGACTAGAAACCTCACAGTATCACTAGCACAGACTCAGGACTGGTTGAGGGCTCTGCCTTCTAATATGAATTTTCCAACCTTACTACCCCCCTCTTCTAATGGCAAGCTCCTCCCAGACTCCAACCCCAGACCTCTCCGCCCGGAGCAAGTATTGGTAAATATATAATACACCAGAGAAGCAATAAAATACATTTCATGAAATAAAGAAACTGTACAAACAACGTGGGACAGAGAGAGTTGTGTGTATTTGTGTTTTTTGTCACAGCTCTCACCTCACAAGCTGACGTCAGTTGGACGGGATCTCAGTAGTTTCTTGGTGTGAACAAAAATATTACAGAGAACTGCACAGTTATTAAGTGTTATCTGAGTGCAGGAGATGTTGATATTGGCAACAACTGGTGTCTTCCATGACCCTGGCACTTGGCAAAGCTCACAAGCACACTGCTGGATTGTCACACTGTGTCACCTGCCTGTAGCTGTTGTATACACTATATGTTTCCTTAGTGGAAATCAGCAACTCAAACCAGCACCTAAAAGCTGTCACCTCTCAGAAAATAAACCATAAATACCCCTTATTTTATTCACATGACCCAAAATACTCATCTCAGAAGTAGCAATATGGTCACATCGAATGTCCAATGTCATCTGCAGCAGTGTTTATTTACCTTTAGCAGCAAGTACCACTATAGCCATAAAGAATTGCCCTAAGTACCCCTGCAACACCTGAACATTATTAGTTTAATAAAACAAGAGGTGATTGTGCAAAGCCCATAATGGGACAAATTGGTATCAGATAAAGTTCTCTGTTTAAATCTATCAGTGTCAACTGCAAATACGCTGGAATCCCGCATCGTAATTTTTGCGAGATTGATCCTACCTAGTTATCAAAGCAAATGTTGAAATTCGTGACGTAACATACGAACCGGCGACCTCAATCCGACGCAGATCGACGCTTACGTCATTACAGATGTTCCGAATACACATTCAAATTTTTCCCAGTTATCAAACTTTTAACAGGTATGCTCGCGTCTTTTCCGACCCAGCATACCTGGTTTTCAATCCGCCACCCTGGAGGCCACGGATGCCATAGAAATCAATGGGAGTCTGAAAGCAGCGAAAGCTTATGTTTGCTGTTGCAAGACAAAGAAATATAACCCATTGATTTCTATGGTAGAAAACAAGTAATGTTTACACCTAACAACCTAACATAAACCCCAAGTCTAAACACCCCTAATCTGCCGCCCGACATCGCCACAACCTAAATAAAATGTATTAACCCCTATTCCGTCGCTCCCCGACACAGCCGCCACTAACTAAACGTATTAACCCCTAAACCTCTGGCCTCCCATATCACCACCACTAACTAAACCTATTAACCCCTAAACCGTCAGCCCCCCACATCACCAAAAACGAAATTAAGCTATTAACCCCTAAACCTAACAACCTGCTAACTTTAAATTAAAATTACAAAATCCCTATCCTAATATAAATTAAAACTTACCTGTAGAATTAAAATAAACTATTTTAAACTATTAATTAACCTACCCTAACTATTTTACTACAATTAAATTAACTAAATTACATATTAAAGAAATCTAACCCTACTCAAATTATTTAAATCTACTATTAAACATTATTAAAAGTACTACATTACAAACAAAAACACACTAAGTTACACAAAATAAAAAAGAAATTATCAGATATTTAAACTAATTATGCCTAATCTAATAGCCCTATCAAAATAAAAAAGCTCCCCCAAAATAAAAAAAACCCTAGCCTACAATAAACTACCAATGGCCCTTAAAAGGGCCTTTTGTGGGGCATTGCCCCAAAGATAACAGCTCTTTTACATTGCAAAAAATACAAACACCCCCCCAACAGTAAAACCCACCACCCACCCACCCAACCAACCAACCCCCCGAAATAAAAAAACTATCTAAAATAACCTAAGCTCCCCATTGCCCTGAAAAGGGCATTTGTATGGACATTGCCCTTTAAAGGGCATTCAGCTCTTTTACATGCCCAGACCCTAATCTAAAAATAAAACCCACCCAGAAAATCCTGAAAAAAACTTAACACTATCCCCCGACGATCCACCTTCAGTTCTTGAAATCCTGCTTGAAGGATCCATCCAGCCGGAGAATTCCTCATCCAGGCGGCAAGAAGTCCTCATCCAGGCGGCAAGAAGTCCTCATCCAGGCAGCAAGAAGTCTTCATCCGGGCGACCTCTTCCATCTTCATCCAGCCAGAGAAGTCCTCATCCAGGCAGCAAGAAATCTTCATCCAAACGGCATCTTCTATCTTCATCCATCCGGCGCAGAGTATTCTCTTCATATGGTCGCCGCCGTACACTGGAACTTCAATGCAAGTAACGCCATCAAAGATGGCGTCCCTTGCATTCCTATTGGCTGAAAGATTTCAATCGGCCAATAGGAATTAGAGCTGCTTAAATCCTATTGGCTGTACAAATCAGCCAATAGGATTTAAGCAGCTCTCATTCTATTGGCTGTTCCAATCAGCCAATAGGATTTGAGTTCTCATTCTATTGGCTGATTGGAACAGCCAATAGGATGAGAGCTCAATCCTATTGGCTGATTGGAACAGCCAATAGGATTTTAGCAGCTCTAATCCTATTGGCTGATTGAAATCTTTCAGCCAATAGGAATGCAAGGGACGCCATCTTTGATGGCATCACTTGCATTTAAGTTCCAGTGTACGGCGGCGACTGTATGAAGAGGATGCTCCGTGTTGGATGTCTTCAGGATGGACCCGCTCCACGCTGGATGGATGAAGATAGAAGATGCCGTCTGGATGAAGACTTCTTGCTGCCTAGATGAGAACATCTCCGGCTGGATGAAGATGGAAGAGCCGTCCGGATGAACACTTTTGCCGCCTGGATGAGGACTTCTCCGGCTGGATGGATCCTTCAAGCAGGACTTCAAGAACTGTAAGTGGATCATCGGGGGTTAGTGTTAGGTTTTTTGGGTGGGTTTTATTTTTAGATTAAGGTCTGGGCATGTAAAAGTGCAAAATTCCCTTTAAAGGGCAATGCCCATACAAATGCCATTTTCAGGGCAATGTGGAGCTTAGGTTATTTTAGATAGGTTTTTTATTTGGGGGGGTTGGTTGGTTGGGTGGCGGGTTTAACTGTTGGGGGGGTGTTTGTATTTTTTTTGCAATGTAAAAGAGCTGTTATCTTTGGGGCAATGCCCGACAAAAGGCCCTTTTAAGGGCCATTGGTAGTTTATTGTAGTCTAGGGGTTTTTTTATTTTAGGGGGGCTTTTTTTATTTTGATAGGGCTATTAGATTAGGTATAATTCTTTTTTATTTTTGATCATTTGGTTTTTTATTTCTCCAACATAGGTGTGTCCGGTCCACGGCGTCATCCTTACTTGTGGGATATTCTCTTCCCCAACAGGAAATGGCAAAGAGCCCAGCAAAGCTGGTCACATGATCCCTCCTAGGCTCCGCCTACCCCAGTCATTCTCTTTGCCGTTGTACAGGCAACATCTCCACGGAGATGGCTTAGAGTTTTTTAGTGTTTAACTGTAGTTTTTATTATTCAATCAAGAGTTTGTTATTTTAAAATAGTGCTGGTATGTACTATTTACTCAGAAACAGAAAAGAGATGAAGATTTCTGTTTGTATGAGGAAAATGATTTTAGCACCGTAACTAAAATCCATGGCTGTTCCACACAGGACTGTTGAGAGCAATTAACTTCAGTTGGGGGAACAGTGTGCAGTCTCTTACTGCTTGAGGTATGACACATTCTAACAAGACGATGTAATGCTGGAAGCTGTCATTTTCCCTATGGGATCCGGTAAGCCATGTTTATTAAGATAGTAAATAAGGGCTTCACAAGGGCTTATTAAGACTGTAGACTTTTTCTGGGCTAAATCGATTCATTATTAACACATATTTAGCCTTGAGGAATCATTTATTCTGGGTATTTTGATATGATTATATCGGCAGGCACTGTTTTAGACACCTTATTCTTTAGGGGCTTTCCCTAATCATAGTCAGAGCCTCATTTTCGCGCCGGTATGGCGCACTTGTTTTTGAGGACAGCATGGCATGCAGCTGCATGTGTGTGGAGCTCTGATACATAGAAAAGTCTTTCTGAAGGCATCATTTGGTATCGTATTCCCCTTTGGGCTTGGTTGGGTCTCAGCAAAGCAGATTCCAGGGACTGTAAAGGGGTTAAATATAAAAACGGCTCCGGTTCCGTTATTTTAAGGGTTAAAGCTTCCAAATTTGGTGTGCAATACTTTTAAGGCTTTAAGACACTGTGGTGAAATTTTGGTGAATTTTGAACAATTCCTTCATACTTTTTCGCAATTGCAGTAATAAAGTGTGTTTAGTTTAAAATTTAAAGTGACAGTAACGGTTTTATTTTAAAACGTTTTTTGTGCTTTGTTATCAAGTTTATGCCTGTTTAACATGTCTGAACTACCAGATAGATTGTGTTCTGACTGTGGGGAAACCAAGGTTCTTTCTCATTTAACTATATGTATTTTATGTCATAAAAAAAAAAAAAAAAAAATTTAGTAAAAATGATGCCCAAGATGATTCCTCAAGTGAGGGGAGTAAGCATGGTACTGCATCATCCCCTCCTTCGTCTACACCAGTCTTGCCCATACAGGAGGCCCCTAGTACATCTAGTGCGCCAATACTCCTTACTATGCAACATTTAACGGCTGTAATGGATAATTCTATCAAAAACATTTTAGCCAATATGCCCACTTATCAGCGAAAGCGCGACTGCTCTGTTTTAGAAAATTCTGTAGAGCATGAGAACGCTGATGATATGGTTTCTGAAGGGCCCCTACACCAGTCTGAGGGGGCCAGGGAGGTTTTGTCTGAGGGAGAAATTTCAGATTCAGGAAACATTTCTCAACAAGCTGAACCTGATGTGATTACTTTTAAATTGAAGTTGGAACATCTCCGCGCTCTGCTTAAGGAGGTGTTATCCAATTTGGATGATTGTGATTATCTGGTCATTCCAGAACCACTATGTAAAATGGAAAAGTTCTTAGAGGCCCCGGGGCCCCCCGAAGCTTTTCCTATATCCAAGCGGGTGGCGTACATTGTTAGTAAAGAATGGGACAGGCCCGGTATACCTTTAGTACCTCCCCCCATATTTATAAAATTGTTTTCCTATAGTCGACCCCAGAAAGGACTGATGGCAGACAGTCCCCAAGGTCGAGGGGGCGGTTTCTACTCTACACAAGCGCGCCACTATACCCATAGAAGATAGTTGTGCTTTCCAAGATCCTATGGATAAAAAATTAGAAGGTCTGCTAAAGATGTTTGTTCAGCAAGGTTCCCTTCTACAACCAATTGCATGCATTGTCCCTGTCACTGCAGCCGCGTGTTTCTAGTTTGATGAGCTAGGAAAGGCGATTATTAGTAATTCTTCTTCTTATGAGGAGATTATGGACAGAATTCGTGCTCTTAAATTGGCTAATTCTTTCACCCTAGACGCCACCTTGCAATTGGCTAGGTTAGCGGCGAAAAAATTCTGGGTTTGCTATTGTGGCGCAGAGCGCTTTGGTTAAAATCTTGGGCAGCGGATGCGTCTTCCAAGAACAAATTGCTTGACATTCCTTTCAAGGGGAAAACACTCTTTGGCCCTGACTTGAAAGAGATTATCTCTGATATCACTGGGGGCAAGGGCCACGCCCTTCCTCAGGATAGGTGTTTTCAAGACCAAAAATAAACCTAAGTTTCGTCCCTTTCGCAGAAACGGATCAGCCCCAAGGGCTACGTCCTCTAAGCAGGAAGGTAATACTTCTCAAGCCAATCCAGCCTGGAGACCTATGCAAGGCTGGAACAAAGGAAAGCAGGCCAGGAAACCTGCTACTACTACCAAGACAGCATGAAATGCGGGCCCCCGATCCGGGACCGGATCTGGTGGGGGGCAGACTCTCTCTCTTCGCTCAGGCTTGGGCAAGAGATGTTCTGGATCCTTGGGCGCTAGAAATAGTCTCCCAAGGTTATTCTCTGGAGTTCAAGGGGCTTCCTCCAAGGGGGAGGTTCCACAGGTCTCAGTTGTCTTCAGACCACATAAGAAGACAGGCATTCTTACATTGGGTAGAAGACCTGCTAAAAATGGGAGTGATTCATCCTGTTCCATTAGGAGAACAAGGGATGGGGTTCTACTCCAATCTGTTCATAGTTCCCAAAAAAGAGGGAACGTTCAGACCAATCTTAGATCTCAAGATCTTGAACAAGTTTCTCAAGGTTCCATCGTTCAAGATGGAAACCATTCGAACACTTCTTCCTTCCATCCAGGAAGGTCAATTCATGACCAAGGTGGATTTCAAGGATGCGTATCTACATATTCCTATCCACAAGGAACATCATCGGTTCCTAAGGTTTGCATTCCTGGACAAGCATTTCCAGTTCGTGGCGTTTTCTTTCGGATTAGCCACTGCTCCTAGGATTTTCTCATGGGTACTAGGGTCCCTTCTGGCGGTGCTAAGACCAAGGGGCATTGCTGTAGTACCTTACTTGGACGACATTCTGATTCGAGCGTCGTCCCTTCCTCAAGTAAAGGCTCACACGGACATTGTCCTGGCCTTTCTCAGATCTCACGGATGGAAAGTGAACGTGGAAAAGAGTTCTCTATCTCCGTCAACGAGGGTTCCCTTCTTGGGAACTATAATAGACTCCTTAGAAATGAGGATTTTTCTGACAGAAGCCAGGAAAACAAAACTTCTAGACTCTTGTCGGATACTTCATTCCGTTCCTCTTCCTTCCATAGCGCAGTGCATGGAAGTGATAGGTTTGATGGTAGCGGCAATGGACATAGTTCCTTTTGTGCGCATTCATCTAAGACCATTACAACTGTTCATGCTCAGTCAGTGGAATGGGGACTATTCAGACTTGTCTCCGAAGATACAAGTAAATCAGAGGACCAGAGACTCATTCCGTTGGTGGCTGTCCCTGGACAACCTGTCACAAGGGATGACCTTCCGCAGACCAGAGTGGGTCATTGTCACGACCGACGCCAGTCTGATGGGCTGGGGCGCGGTCTGGGGATCCCTGAAAGCTCAGGGTCTTTGGTCTCGGGTAGAATCTCTTCTACCGATAAATATTCTGGAACTGAGAGCGATATTCAATGCTCTCAAAGCTTGGCCTCAGCTAGCGAGGGCCAAGTTCATACATCAACCATCAGGGGGGAACAAGGAGTTCCCTAGCGATGGAAGAAGTGACCAAAATCATTCTATGGGCGGAGTCTCACTCCTGCCACCTGTCTGCTATCCATATCCCAGGAGTGGAAAATTGGGAAGCGGATTTTCTGAGTCGTCAGACATTGCATCCGGGGGAGTGGGAACTCCATCCGGAAATCTTTGCCCAAGTCACTCAACCGTGGGGCATTCCAGACATGGATCTGATGGCCTCTCGTCAGAACTTCAGAGTTCCTTACTACGGGTACAGATCCAGGGATCCCAAGGCGGCTCTAGTGGATGCACTAGTAGCACCTTGGACCTTCAAACTAGCTTATGTGTTCCCGCCGTTTCCTCTCATCCCCAGGCTGGTAGCCAGGATCAATCAGGAGAGGGCGTCGGTGATTTTGATAGCTCCTGCGTGGCCACGCAGGACTTGGTATGCAGATCTGGTGAATATGTCATCGGCTCCACCATGGAAGCTACCTTTGAGACGAGACCTTCTTGTTCTAGGTCCGTTCGACCCACTCCAGCTGACTGCTTGGAGATTGAACGCTTGATCTTATCAAAGCGAGGGTTCTCAGATTCTGTTATTAATACTCTTGTTCAGGCCTGAAAGCCTGTAACCAGAAAAAATACCACATAATTTGGTATATCTGTTGGTGTGAATCTGCAGGATTCCCTTGGGACAAGGTTAAGATTCCTAAGAGTCTATCCTTCCTTCGAGAAGGATTGGAAAAAGGATTATCTGCAAGTTCCTTGATGGGACAGATTTCTGCCTTGTCTGTGTTACTTCACAAAAAGCTGGCAGCTGTGCCAGATGTTCTAGCCTTTGTTCAGGCTCTGGTTAGAATCAAGCCTGTTTACAAAATTTTGACTCCTCCTTGGAGTCTCAACCTAGTTCTTTCAGTTCTTCAGGGGGTTCCGTTTGAACCCTTACATTCCGTTGATATTAAGTTATTATCTTGGAAAGTTTTGTTTTTGGTTGCAATTTCTTCTGCTAGAAGAGTTTCAGAATTATCTGCTCTGCAGTGTTCTTCTCCTTATCTGGTGTTCCATGCAGATAAGGTGGTTTTGCGTACTAAACCTGGTTTTCTTCCAAAAGTTGTTTCTAACAAAAACATTAACCAGGAGATAGTTGTGCCTTCTTTGTGTCCTAATCCAGTTTCAAAGAAGGAACGTTTGTTGCACAACTTGGATGTAGTTCGTGCTCTCAAATTTTACTTAGCAGCTACTAAGGATTTCAGACAAACTTTGTCTTTGTTTGTTGTTTATTCTGGTAAACGGAGAGGTCAAAAAGCAACTTCTACCTCTCTCTCCTTCTGGATTAAAAGCATTATCCGATTGGCTTATGAGACTGCCGGACGGCAGCCTCCTGAAAGAATCACAGCTCATTCCACTAGGGCTGTGGCTTCCACATGGGCCTTCAAGAACGAGGCTTCTGTTGATCAGATATGTAAGGCAGCGACTTGGTCTTCACTGCACACTTTTTCTAAATTTTACAAATTTGATACTTTTGCTTCTTCTGAGGCTATTTTTGGGAGAAAGGTTTTGCAAGCCGTGGTGCCTTCCATTTAGGTGACCTGATTTGCTCCCTCCCTTCATCCGTGTCCTAAAGCTTTGGTATTGGTTCCCACAAGTAAGGATGACGCCGTGGACCGGACACACCTATGTTGGAGAAAACAGAATTTATGTTTACCTGATAAATTACTTTCTCCAACGGTGTGTCCGGTCCACGGCCCGCCCTGGTTTTTTTAATCAGGTCTGATAATTTATTTTCTTTAACTACAGTCACCACGGTAACATATGGTTTCTCCTATGCAAATATTCCTCCTTAACGTCGGTCGAATGACTGGGGTAGGCGGAGCCTAGGAGGGATCATGTGACCAGCTTTGCTGGGCTCTTTGCCATTTCCTGTTGGGGAAGAGAATATCCCACAAGTAAGGATGACGCCGTGGACCGGACACACCGTTGGAGAAAGTAATTTATCAGGTAAACATAAATTCTGTTTTTTAGTAATTTAGTGGGGGGTTTTTGGAACTTAGTGTTTGTTTTTTCTGTAATGTAGTACTTTTAATAATGTTTAATTGTATATTTAAATAATTTGAGTAGGGTTAGGTTTCTTTTATATGTAATTTAGTTTATTTAATTGGTAGTTTAATTTAATTGTTGTATAATAGTTAGGGTAGGTTAATTAAATCTACTATTCAGGGATGCTTACAACCTACACTAACCTTCCTATCTCCACTGCTATCCCCTATAGCCCCATAGCATGTAAGCCTATGAGCCCAACTGTTTGTACTTCATCTTCATAAGAGCCGACTACAACAGTGCAACTCTCGGCAGGACCCTCTCTCCCCATTTGATACCTGTAATTGTTTTTATATACCACCTATGTTCATAGCGCTGCGGAACCTGTTGGTGCTCTACAAATACCTGATAATAATAATAATTAATAGCTTAAAATAGTTTATTTTAATTCTACAGGTAAGTTTTAATTTATATTAAGATAGGGATGTTGTAATTTTAATTTAAAGCTAGGGGGTTGCTAGGTTTAGGGGTTAATAGCTTACCTCTGCGGTACGCCTGTATATATATATATATAAATCTAATAGTGTAATGGCAGAGATCCCTTTATTACTATAAGGAAATATAATCATAAACTGGTCAGACTGTGTTACAATCAGTTTATAAATCTGTGTCACCATCAGACTGTTACAATCAGGTTATAAAGCTCTGCTACCATCATACTGTGTTACAATCAGGTTTTAAAGCTGTGTTACCATCAGAATGTGTTACAATCAGTTTATTAAGCTGTGTTACCATCAGAAAATGTTACAATTAAGTTAGAAATCTGTGTTACCATTAGACTGTGTGACAATCAGGATATAAAGCTGTGTTACCATCAGACTGTGTAACAATTAGGTTATAAAGCTGTGTTACAATCAGGCTGAGTCACAATCAGGATATAAAGCTGTGTTAACATCAGACTGTGTAAAAATTAGGTTATAAAGCTGTGTTACCACCAGACTGTGTCACAATTAGGTTATAAAGCTGTGTTACCACCAGACTGTGTCACAATTAGGTTATAAAGCTGTGTTACCATCAGACTGTGTCACAAAAAGGTTATAAAGCTGTGTTACAATCAGACTGAGTCACAATCAGGTTATAAAGCTGTGTTATCATCAGACTGAGTCACAATCATGTTATAAAGCTGTGTTACCATCAGACTGTGTCACAATCATGTTATAAAGCTGTGTTACCATTAGACTGAGTCACAATCAGGTTATAAAGCTGTGTTACCATCAGACTGAGTCACAATCATGTTATAAAGCTGTGTTACCATCAGACTGTGTCACAATCATGTTATAAAGCTGTGTTACCATTAGACTGAGTAACAATCAGGTTATAAAGCTGTGTTACCATCAGACTGTGTCACAATCAGTTTATAAAACTGTGTTACCATCAGACTGTGTCACAATTAGGTTATAAAGCTGTGTTACCATCAGACTGTGTCACAAAAAGGTTATAAAGCTGTGTTACAATCAGACTGAGTAACAATCAGGTTATAAAGCTGTGTTACCATCAGACTGAGTCACAATCATGTTATAAAGCTGTGTTACCATCAGACTGTGTCACAATTAGGTTATAAAGCTGTGTTACCATCAGACTGTGTCACAAAAAGGTTATAAAGCTGTGTTACAATCAGACTGAGTCACAATCAGGTTATAAAGCTGTGTTACCATCAGACTGAGTCACAGTCATGTTATAAAGCTGTGTTACATCAGACTGTGTCACAATTAGGTTATAAAGCTGTGTTACCATCAGACTGAGTCACAATCAGGTTATAAAGCTGTGTTACCATCAGACTGAGTCACAATCATGTTATAAAGCTGTGTTACCATCAGACTGTGTGACAATCAGTTTATAAAGCTGTATTACCATTAGACTGAGTCACAATCAGGTTATAAAGCTGTGTTACCCCCAGACTGTGTCAAATTAGGTTATAAAGCTGGGTTACCATCAGACTATGTAACAATTAGGTTATAAAGCTGTGTTACCACCAGACTGTGTCACAATTAGGTTATAAAGCTGTGTTACCATCAGACTGTGTCACAATTAGGTTATAAAGCTGTGTTACCATCAGACTGTGTCACAATTAGGTTATAAAGCTGTGTTACCATCAGACTGAGTCACAATCAGGTTATAAAGCTGTGTTACCATCAGACTGAGTCACAATCATGTTATAAAGCTGTGTTACCATCAGACTGTGTCACAATCAGTTTATAAAGCTGTATTACCATTAGACTGAGTCACAATCAGGTTATAAAGCTGTGTTACCATCAGACTGTGTCACAATTAGGTTATAAAGCTGGGTTACCATCAGACTGTGTCACAATTAGGTTATAAAGCTGTGTTACCATTAGACTGAGTCACAGTCAGGTTATAAAGCTGTGTTACCATCAGACTGTGTCACAATTAGGTTATAAAGCTGTGTTACCATCAGACTGTGTCACAATTAGGTTATAAAGCTGTGTTACCATCAGACTGAGTCACAATCAGGTTATAAAGCTGTGTTACCATCAGACTGAGTCACAATCATGTTATAAAGCTGTGTTACCATCAGACTGTGTCACAATCAGTTTATAAAGCTGTGTTACCATCAGACTGTGTCACAATCAGGATATAAAGCTGTGTTACCATCAGACTGTGTCACAATTAGGTTATAAAGCTGTGTTACCATCAGACTGTGTCACAATCAGTTTATAGAGCTGTGTTACCGTCAGACTGTGTCACAATTAGGCTATAAAGCTGTGTTACCATCAGACTGTGTCACAATCAGTTTATAAAGCTGTGTTACCATCAGACTGTGTCACAATTAGGTTATAAAGCTGTGTTACCATCAGACTGAGTCACAATTAGGTTATAAAGCTGTATTACCATCAGACTGTGTCACAATTAGGTTATAAAGCTGTGTTACCCCCAGACTGTGTCACGATTAGGCTATAAAGCTGCGTTACCATCAGACTGTGTCACAATCAGTTTATAAAGCTGTGTTACCATCAGACTGAGTCACAATCATGTTATAAAGCTGTGTTACCATCAGACTGTGTCACAATCAGGTTATAAAGCTGTGTTACCATTAGACTGAGTCACAATTAGGTTATAAAGCTGTATTACCCCCAGATTGTGTCACAATTAGGCTATAAAGCTGCGTTACCATCAGACTGTGTCACAATTAGGTTATAAAGCTGTGTTACCATCAGACTGTGTCACAATTAGGCTATAAAGCTGTGTTACCATCAGACTGTGTCACAATTAGGCTATAAAGCTGTGTTACCA
Organism: Bombina bombina; assembly: GCF_027579735.1. Classification (NCBI taxonomy): domain Eukaryota; kingdom Metazoa; phylum Chordata; class Amphibia; order Anura; family Bombinatoridae; genus Bombina; species Bombina bombina. The sequence goes on from NC_069504.1 coordinate 1,142,138,219, forward strand.
CCAGACTGTGTCACAATTAGGTTATAAAGCTGTGTTACCATCAGACTGTGTCACAATTAGGTTATAAAGCTGTGTTACCACCAGACTGTGTCACAATTAGGTTATAAAGCTGTGTTACCATCAGACTGAGTCACAATTAGGTTATAAAGCTGTGTTACCATCAGACTGAGTCACAATCATGTTATAAAGCTGTGTTACCATCAGACTGTGTCACAATCATGTTATAAAGCTGTGTTACCATTAGACTGTGTCACAATTGGTTATAAAGCTGTGTTACCATCAGACTGAGTCACAATTAGGTTATAAAGCTGTGTTACCATCAGACTGAGTCACAATTAGGTTATAAAGCTGTGTTACCATCAGACTGAGTCACAATCATGTTATAAAGCTGTGTTACCATCAGACTGTGTCAGAATTAGGTTATAAAGCTGTGTTACCATCAGACTGTGTCACAATTAGGATATAAAGCTGTGTTACCATTAGACTGTGTCACAATTAGGTTATAAAGCTGTGTTACCATCAGACTGAGTCACAATCATGTTATAAAGCTGTGTTACCATCAGACTGTGTCAGAATTAGGTTATAAAGCTGTGTTACCATCAGACTGTGTCACAATTAGGATATAAAGCTGTGTTACCATCAGACTGAGTCACAATTAGGTTATAAAGCTGTGTTACCATCAGACTGTGTCGCAATTAGGCTATAAAGCTGTGTTACCATCAGACTGTGTCACAATTAGGTTATAAAGCTGTGTTACCCCCAGACTGTGTCACAATTAGGCTATAAAGCTGTGTTACCATCAGACTGTGTCACAATTAGTTTATAAAGCTGTGTTACCATCAGACTGTGTCACAATTAGTTTATAAAGCTGTGTTACCATCAGACTGAGTCACAATTAGGTTATAAAGCTGTGTTACCCCCAGACTGTGTCACAATTAGGATATAAAGCTGTGTTACCATCAGACTGTGTCACAATTAGTTTATAAAGCTGTGTTACCATCAGACCGTGTAACAATTAGTTTATAAAGCTGTGTTACCATCAGACTGAGTCACAATCATGTTATAAAGCTGTGTTACCATCAGACTGTGTAACAATCAGTTTATAAAGCTGTGTTACCGTCAGACTGAGTCACAATCAGGTTATAAAGCTGTGTTACCATCAGACTGTGTCACAATTAGGATATAAAGCTGTGTTACCATCAGACTGTGCTATAATTAGGCTATAAAGCTGTGTTACCATCAGACTGTGTCACAATTAGGTTATAAAGCTGTGTTACCATCAGACTGTGTCACAATTAGGTTATAAAGCTGTGTTACCATCAGACTGTGTCACAATTAGGTTATAAAGCTGTGTTACCATCAGACTGAGTCACAATCAGGTTATAAAGCTGTGTTACCATCAGACTGTGTCACAATTAGGTTATAAAGCTGTGTTACCATCAGACTGAGTCACAATCAGGTTATAAAGCTGTGTTACCATCAGACTGTGTCACAATTAGGTTATAAAGCTGTGTTACCATCAGACTGTGTCACAATTAGGTTATAAAGCTGTGTTACCATCAGACTGAGTCACAATCAGGTTATAAAGCTGTGTTACCCCCAGACTGTGTCACAATTAGTTTATAAAGCTGTGTTACCATCAGACTGTGTCACAATTAGGTTATAAAGCTGTGTTACCCCCAGACTGTGTCACAATTAGGCTATAAAGCTGTGTTACCATCAGACTGTGTCACAATTAGTTTATAAAGCTGTGTTACCATCAGACTGTGTCACAATTAGTTTATAAAGCTGTGTTACCATCAGACTGAGTCACAATTAGGTTATAAAGCTGTGTTATCCCCAGACTGTGTCACAATTAGGATATAAAGCTGTGTTACCATCAGACTGTGTCACAATTAGTTTATAAAGCTGTGTTACCATCAGACCGTGTAACAATTAGTTTATAAAGCTGTGTTACCATCAGACTAAGTCACAATCATGTTATAAAGCTGTGTTACCATCAGACTGTGTAACAATCAGTTTATAAAGCTGTGTTACCGTCAGACTGAGTCACAATCAGGTTATAAAGCTGTGTTACCATCAGACTGTGTCACAATTAGGATATAAAGCTGTGTTACCCCCAGACTGTGTCACAATTAGGTTATAAAGCTGGGTTACCATCAGACTGTGTCACAATCAGTTTATAAAGCTGTGTTACCATCAGACTGAGTCACAATCATGTTATAAAGCTGTGTTACCATCAGACTGTGTCACAATCAGTTTATAAAGCTGTGTTACCATCAGACTGTGTCACAATTAGGTTATAAAGCTGTGTTACCATCAGACTGAGTCACAATTAGGTTATAAAGCTGTATTACCATCAGACTGTGTCACAATTAGGTTATAAAGCTGTGTTACCCCCAGACTGTGTCACGATTAGGCTATAAAGCTGCGTTACCATCAGACTGTGTCACAATCAGTTTATAAAGCTGTGTTACCATCAGACTGAGTCACAATCATGTTATAAAGCTGTGTTACCATCAGACTGTGTCACAATCAGGTTATAAAGCTGTGTTACCATTAGACTGAGTCACAATTAGGTTATAAAGCTGTATTACCCCCAGATTGTGTCACAATTAGGCTATAAAGCTGCGTTACCATCAGACTGTGTCACAATTAGGTTATAAAGCTGTGTTACCATCAGACTGTGTCACAATTAGGCTATAAAGCTGTGTTACCATCAGACTGTGTCACAATTAGGCTATAAAGCTGTGTTACCACCAGACTGTGTCACAATTAGGTTATAAAGCTGTGTTACCATCAGACTGTGTCACAATTAGGTTATAAAGCTGTGTTACCACCAGACTGTGTCACAATTAGGTTATAAAGCTGTGTTACCATCAGACTGAGTCACAATTAGGTTATAAAGCTGTGTTACCATCAGACTGAGTCACAATCATGTTATAAAGCTGTGTTACCATCAGACTGTGTCACAATCATGTTATAAAGCTGTGTTACCATTAGACTGTGTCACAATTGGTTATAAAGCTGTGTTACCATCAGACTGAGTCACAATTAGGTTATAAAGCTGTGTTACCATCAGACTGAGTCACAATTAGGTTATAAAGCTGTGTTACCATCAGACTGAGTCACAATCATGTTATAAAGCTGTGTTACCATCAGACTGTGTCAGAATTAGGTTATAAAGCTGTGTTACCATCAGACTGTGTCACAATTAGGATATAAAGCTGTGTTACCATCAGACTGTGTCACAATTAGGTTATAAAGCTGTGTTACCATCAGACTGAGTCACAATCATGTTATAAAGCTGTGTTACCATCAGACTGTGTCAGAATTAGGTTATAAAGCTGTGTTACCATCAGACTGTGTCACAATTAGGATATAAAGCTGTGTTACCATCAGACTGAGTCACAATTAGGTTATAAAGCTGTGTTACCATCAGACTGTGTCGCAATTAGGCTATAAAGCTGTGTTACCATCAGACTGTGTCACAATTAGGTTATAAAGCTGTGTTACCCCCAGACTGTGTCACAATTAGGCTATAAAGCTGTGTTACCATCAGACTGTGTCACAATTAGTTTATAAAGCTGTGTTACCATCAGACTGTGTCACAATTAGTTTATAAAGCTGTGTTACCATCAGACTGAGTCACAATTAGGTTATAAAGCTGTGTTACCCCCAGACTGTGTCACAATTAGGATATAAAGCTGTGTTACCATCAGACTGTGTCACAATTAGTTTATAAAGCTGTGTTACCATCAGACCGTGTAACAATTAGTTTATAAAGCTGTGTTACCATCAGACTGAGTCACAATCATGTTATAAAGCTGTGTTACCATCAGACTGTGTAACAATCAGTTTATAAAGCTGTGTTACCGTCAGACTGAGTCACAATCAGGTTATAAAGCTGTGTTACCATCAGACTGTGTCACAATTAGGATATAAAGCTGTGTTACCATCAGACTGTGCTATAATTAGGCTATAAAGCTGTGTTACCATCAGACTGTGTCACAATTAGGTTATAAAGCTGTGTTACCATCAGACTGTGTCACAATTAGGTTATAAAGCTGTGTTACCATCAGACTGTGTCACAATTAGGTTATAAAGCTGTGTTACCATTAGACTGAGTCACAATCAGGTTATAAAGCTGTGTTACCATCAGACTGTGTCACAATTAGGCTATAAAGCTGTGTTACCATCAGACTGAGTCACAATCAGGTTATAAAGCTGTGTTACCATCAGACTGTGTCACAATTAGGTTATAAAGCTGTGTTACCATCAGACTGTGTCACAATTAGGTTATAAAGCTGTGTTACCATCAGACTGAGTCACAATCAGGTTATAAAGCTGTGTTACCCCCAGACTGTGTCACAATTAGTTTATAAAGCTGTGTTACCATCAGACTGTGTCACAATTAGGTTATAAAGCTGTGTTACCCCCAGACTGTGTCACAATTAGGCTATAAAGCTGTGTTACCATCAGACTGTGTCACAATTAGTTTATAAAGCTGTGTTACCATCAGACTGTGTCACAATTAGTTTATAAAGCTGTGTTACCATCAGACTGAGTCACAATTAGGTTATAAAGCTGTGTTATCCCCAGACTGTGTCACAATTAGGATATAAAGCTGTGTTACCATCAGACTGTGTCACAATTAGTTTATAAAGCTGTGTTACCATCAGACCGTGTAACAATTAGTTTATAAAGCTGTGTTACCATCAGACTAAGTCACAATCATGTTATAAAGCTGTGTTACCATCAGACTGTGTAACAATCAGTTTATAAAGCTGTGTTACCGTCAGACTGAGTCACAATCAGGTTATAAAGCTGTGTTACCATCAGACTGTGTCACAATTAGGATATAAAGCTGTGTTACCCCCAGACTGTGTCACAATTAGGTTATAAAGCTGGGTTACCATCAGACTATGTAACAATTAGGTTATAAAGCTGTGTTACCACCAGACTGTGTCACAATTAGGTTATAAAGCTGTGTTACCATCAGACTGTGCTATAATTAGGCTATAAAGCTGTGTTACCATCAGACTGTGTCACAATTAGGTTATAAAGCTGTGTTACCATCAGACTGTGTCACAATTAGGTTATAAAGCTGTGTTACCATCAGACTGTGTCACAATTAGGTTATAAAGCTGTGTTACCATTAGACTGAGTCACAATCAGGTTATAAAGCTGTGTTACCATCAGACTGTGTCACAATTAGGCTATAAAGCTGTGTTACCATCAGACTGAGTCACAATCAGGTTATAAAGCTGTGTTACCATCAGACTGTGTCACAATTAGGTTATAAAGCTGTGTTACCATCAGACTGTGTCACAATTAGGTTATAAAGCTGTGTTACCATCAGACTGAGTCACAATCAGGTTATAAAGCTGTGTTACCCCCAGACTGTGTCACAATTAGGTTATAAAGCTGTGTTACCATCAGACTGTGTCACAATTAGGTTATAAAGCTGTGTTACCATCAGACTGTGTCACAATTAGGTTATAAAGCTGTGTTACCCCCAGACTGTGTCACAATTAGGTTATAAAGCTGTGTTACCATCAGACTGTGTCACAATTAGGTTATAAAGCTGTGTTACCATCAGACTGAGTCACAATCAGGTTATAAAGCTGTGTTACCATCAGACTGTGTCACAATTAGGTTATAAAGCTGTAATACAATCAGACTGTGCTACAATTAGGCTATAAAGCTGTGTTACCATCAGACTGTGTCACAATTAGGTTATAAAGCTGTGTTACCATCAGACTGTGCTACAATTAGGCTATAAAGCTGTGTTACCATCAGACTGTGTCACAATTAGGTTATAAAGCTGTGTTACCATCAGACTGTGCTACAATTAGGCTATAAAGCTGTGTTACCATCAGACTGTGTCACAATTAGGTTATAAAGCTGTGTTACCATCAGACTGTGTCACAATTAGGTTATAAAGCTGTGTTACCATCAGACTGTGCTATAATTAGGCTATAAAGCTGTGTTACCATCAGACTGTGTCACAATTAGGATATAAAGCTGTGTTACCATCAGACTGAGTCACAATTAGGTTATAAAGCTGTGTTACCACCAGACTGTGTCACAATTAGGCTATAAAGCTGTGTTACCACCAGACTGTGTCACAATTAGGATATAAAGCTGTGTTATCATCAGACTGTGTCACAATCAGTTTATAAAGCTGTGTTACCATCAGACTGTGTCAGAATTAGGCTATAAAGCTGTGTTACCACCAGACTGTGTCACAATTAGGCTATAAAGCTGTGTTACCATCAGACTGTGTCACAATCAGTTTATAAAGCTGTGTTACCATCAGACTGTGTCACAATCAGTTTATTAAGCTGTGTTACCATCAGACTGTGTCACAATCAGGTTATAAAGCTGTGTTACCATCAGACTGTGTCACAATTAGTTTATAAAGCTGTGCTACCATCAGACTGTGTCACAATTAGTTTATAAAGCTGTGTTACCATCAGAATGTGTCAGAATTAGGTTATAAAGCTGTGTTACCATCAGACTGTGTCACAATTAGGCTATAAAGCTGTGTTACCATCAGACTGTGTCAGAATTAGGTTATAAAGCTGTTTTGCCATCAGACTGTGTCACAATTAGGCTATAAAGCTGTGTTACCATCAGACTGTGTCAGAATTAGGTTATAAAGCTGTGTTACCATCAGAATGTGTCACAATTAGGCTATAAAGCTGTGTTATCATCAGACTGTGTCACAATTAGGCTATAAAGCTGTGTTACCATCAGACTGTGTCACAATTAGGTTATAAAGCTGTGTTACCATCAGACTGTGTCACAATTAGGCTATAAAACTGTGTTATCATCAGACTGTGTCACAATTAGGCTATAAAGCTGTGTTACCATCAGACTGTGTCAGAATTAGGTTATAAAGCTGTGTTATCATCAGACTGTGTCACAATTAGGTTATAAAGCTGCGTTACCATCAGACTGTGTCACAATTAGGCTATAAAGCTGTGTTACCACCAGACTGTGTCACAATTAGTTTATAAAGCTGTGTTACCATCAGACTGTGTCACAATTAGGCTATAAAGCTGTGTTACCATTAGACTGTGTCACAATTAGGCTATAAAGCTGTTCTACCATCAGACTGTGTCACAATTAGGCTATTAATCTGAAAAGATACCTAATAAATACATAAAAAATGTTAGCATAATTAGAGAACACAAATCAATTTGGTTAAAAATTAATACAATACATAAACACATTCACAAATTCATATACCAATTCATGCGATACATAAACAACTTAGGTTAAAAACATAAAATTACAAAATATTGGGTTTAAAAACATCTGACTGGGCTTAAATGCTCATGGGTATTGCGGACTAGGGAAATGTGTAGCAAACACTTGTGCTCCATAGTACAATTCGCCAATATACCCAAATAAAATGAAAACAGTCTCCAGGAAATATTGAACAGCGAAGGGATTCCTAGAAATAAAGACAAGAAAAAACTTGTCACCAGCAAAGAATAGTTCAACAACCAAGGTGTCCAAATTTACTTACACCGGAGGGTGTTTGGAGTCGTTCCTCTATCCAGATATAAGAGACAGTGAGCTAGCCTCGCTCAGGTGCTTGTCTCCTCGGGATCACCGCAATCTGCGGTTTCAACTGTTCCGTCTGTGATTCAAACAGTAACTACGGATCACTGGAAAGGTCAAACTTAGGAGCAACGCGTTTCGACTTTCAGCAGCCTTTCTCAAGCTTGCAAATAATTGCAAACACAACACAGGTTTATCTCAAAAAATCTTTCGGCTAGATTACGAGTTTTGCGGTATGGGGGAAAAAGCAGCGTTATGGCTCTTTTTCACTACCACTGGTATAACGAGTCTTGCAGGTTTAGGGGCACCGCACACTTTTTTGGCCTTAACGCAACGTAATTACCGAAGCTTTCAAAAAGTCCTTTTTCAATGGGACTTCCATAGTGCCGGTATTACGAGTCTGCCCGGAAGGCCAAAAAGTGAGGGGTACACCCTATACCGCCAAGATCCGTACCGTAAACTGAAAGTCAGTAGTTATGAGTTTTGCGCTACAAAGCTGTAGCATAAAACTCATAACTAAAGTGCTAAAAAGTACACTAACACCCATAAACTACCTATTAACCCCTAAACCGAGGCCCTCCCGCATCGCAAACACTACAATAAAATTATTAACCCCTAATCTGCTGCTCTGGATATTGCCGCCACTATAATAAACATATTAACCCCATAAACCACCATACTCCCGCATCGCAAACACTAGTTAAATATTATTAACCCCTAATCTGCCGCCCCTAGCATCGCCGCCACCTACCTACATTTATTAACCCCTAATCTTCCACCCCAAACGTCCACTCCACTATACTAAATTTATTAACCCCTAAACCTAACTCTAAGTCTAACCCTAACCCTAACACCCACTAACTTTAATGTAATTAAAATAAATCTAAATAAAACCTACTATTAAGAACTAAATAATTCCTATTTAAAACTAAATACTTACCTGTAAAATAAACCCTAAGCTAGCTACAATATAACTAATAGTTACATTGTATCTAGCTTAGGTTTTATTTTTATTTCACAGGCAAGTTTGTATTTATTTTAACTAGGTAGAATAGTTCATCTAAGGGACACCATCTTGGATGACGTCATTTGAAGAGGTTGCTCCGCGCCGTATGTCTTGAAGATGGACCATGTTATGGTACCAACAGGATACAAGGGTTAATACCAGATGAACGATGTCCTGAATATGGGATCAGCAACTCACAACCCAGCTAATTCCCCCCCTCAAACATGAGACCAGGCTCCACATTGAAGGTTAAAACAGAATGCACTTTATTGAAGGCTATATGCCCAGTATTTATGCAGGTCTGACCCCAGATGGGGGGTTGAAAGAACATTGTACATTAGATAGAGGGAAAATGCCCTTTGACATGCCACAATAGAATTACATTACTTAAGCAGATAAACAATTTAGTCTTTCTTATCACTTGGGCGTCTGCTCTCTGGATGTGATTAAACAATGTGAATGTTTTCACTAAACTTAATTACAGTACACAATAGCTGAGGCTAGCAACCTTGTCTTTAGAAAAAAGCTTCTTAAAGCTGAACAAAGTTAACTCTTTCAGTACTGACAGAAGTGTCTGTCACATAGCTCCCCCCTTGTGGAACACTCCGGCAGACCCGGCTTGACCCTTTGGCGGGTCAACCTGGGGATGACCGGACTAGGAGGTGGTAGGCATGTCAGTTTGCCGGGACAATCCATCTGTATTCCCGTTATGAGAGAGAATTCCTGCCCGTATAAATAAGGGTTAAACTTCTTCAGTGCCCAGACTAGGGCTAAACAGTCCTTCAAAATCTCATCGGATTCTTTACGTGGTTTTTGTACCTGCTCTTTATAGGTATCCACAATCCCTTCATACTGACATAGAGTGCCCTTGAGTTGCTGCACCTCACTATGAGCCAGCGTCAGCTTCTCCTCCAGTGTCGCTAAGTTTGTCGTTAATGTTTCATGTTCCACTCTCAAGCTGGTGTTTTCTGCAGTCTGTCGGTGCAGCTTGTCTAGCAGAGATTCCCGTTCTGAACGTGCTTTTTCCTCTGCGCTCCTCTTCTCTCCCGCTAGCACTGTTACGTGATTGTTTATCATGACCATTTCATCCTCTACTTGACTCTTCTCCTTCATCAGCGCATTGTAACGGGACTTCCACGTATCAATAGCGGATAGAGATTTACTGAGCTCAGCGTCCTGGGGCTTAGCAGCAGGTGGGTCAGTCTCTGCTGCACGGATCTGGGCACGGGTAGTCACAGGGTTAACATTAGCGGGACCCATAGGAGCGTAGGCAGAAACAAAGGGGGCCAAGTTATTTCCAAGGAGAACATCAGCTGGTAAGTACTTCATGACCCCCACAGTCACAGGTCTAGCGCCCACTCCCTAATCCAAATGTACCTGGGCAACAGGTAGGCGGAACACAGTGCCCCCTGCTACCCTCACAGCCACAGTGTCTCCAGTGTGCTGTTTCTCAGACACCAAGTTCTTTTGAAGCAAGGTCATGGTAGCACCAGTATCCCGTAGACCACTGACCTCCTTCCCATTCACTTTAACCAGTTGTCAGTTATTCCGGTGGGCAGTTTGCACAGGGTCTGCTTCATGTAGGATGCCCCAGCATTCTTGCTCTTCTACGTAGTGGGCCGCAGGCTGAGGGTTACGTGGGATTCCGCCGGCGGGTCTTCTCCAGGACTGTGCTTGGTTCGCTGCATTCAGGGGACACTCTGGTCTTTTGTGCCCTAGTTGCTTACATCCAAAGCACCGAATAGGTTGTGAGTAGCCCCGTGAATTGAAGCGGGCTCTGTGAGGGTAGTTCGTGGCCAGAGGCCGTGTGGTATATCGGTGCGCCGGGGGTTGGTAACTGGCAGCTGGGGGTCTGTACACCACTCTAGCAGGGGGCTTAGTGGTAGCAGTGTCCAGTTTGCGGGCATCCGTATACTCATCTGCCAGGCGAGCAGCTTCATGCAGGGTGGAGAGTTTACGGTCCCGAACCCACTCTCTAACTCCTGCTGATAACTTGTCAAAGCAATGTTCCAACAGGAATAGCTGCAGCACCTCTTCCCCAGATACGGCTTGGCACCCCACCATCCAGTAAGATGCTGTGCAGTGCACCTTACATGCCCACATAATGTAGGAATCACCAGCTAATTTAACAGTGTCTCTGAACTGCCTCCGGTATGCCTCCGGTGTAACCGCATACCTGGAGAGCAGAGCCTCTTTTACAGTATTATAATCCCTGACTTCCTCATCTGGAATGGCCCGAAAAGCCTCACTGGCCCGGCCGGATAATTTTCCGGATAATATCGTGACCCAGTCCTCTGCGGGTACCTTGTGTAGTGCACATTGCCTCTCAAATTCCGCAAGGTACCCATCAATCTCTCCTTCTGTTTCCAGGAAGTTTTTAAAAGCTGCAAAATTTACTTTTCCCTTTTCCACTGGGGTTGCTGTGACTTTGGCTGCTGCAGCGCCGCTTTGGCGAAGTAGGTTGGCCTCCACAGCTGCTATGACCCGGTTGATAATTTCCGCAGATGGGTTGGGGCCATAATGTGCCAGTCTTATTTTAACCGCCCGATCAAAGCTTGCTTCTTCGGGGGTTCTGTCTAATATGCTGGCCCCATTGGTTCCTTCGGTCCCTGGTACTCCTTCCATCTTAGTCAGTATTGTAATAATCCCCCTCTTCCTGAGGTTACTGGCTTGTGTAGTTGCTCTTCTGGGCGATAAGGATCATCCCGTCGCTTGCCACCATTGTTACGGTACCAACAGGATACCAAGGGTTAATACCAGATGAACGATGTCCTGAATATGGGATCAGCAACTCACAACCCAGCTAATTCCCCCCCTCAAACATGAGACCAGGCTCCACATTGAAGGTTAAAACAGAATGCACTTTATTGAAGGCTATATGCCCAGTATTTATGCAGGTCTGACCCCAGATGGGGGGTTGAAAGAACATTGTACATTAGATAGAGGGAAAACGTCCTTTGACATGCCACAATAGAATTACATTACTTAAGCAGATAAACAATTTAGTCTTTCTTATCACTTGGGCATCTGCTCTCTGGATGTGATTAAACAATGTGAATGTTTATCACTAAACTTAATTACAGTACACAATAGCTGAGGCTAGCAACCTTGTCTTTTAGAAAATAGCTTCTTAAAGCTGAACAAAGTTAACTCTTTCAGTACTGACAGAAGGGTCTGTCACAGACCCGCTCCGCGCCGGATGGATGAAGATAGAAGATGCCGTCTGGATGAAGACTTCTGCCCGGTTGGATGAAGACTTCTTCCCGGTTAGATGAAGACTTCTGCCGCTTCGTTGAGGACTTCTGCCGGCTTCGTTGAGGATGGATGTCAAGTCTTCAAAAACTGTAAGTGGATCTTCGAGGGTTAGTGTTAGTTTTTTTAAGGGTTTATTGGGTGGGTTTTATTTTTAGGTTAGGGTGTGGGCACTGAAAAAGAGCTAAATGACCTTTTAAGGGCAATGCCCATCCAAATGCCCTTTTCAGGGCAATAGGGAGCTTAGGTTTTTATAGTTAGGATTTTATTTGGGGGTTGGTTGTGTGGGTGGTGGGTTTTACTGTTGGGGGGTTGTTTGTATTTGTTTTTACAGGTAAAAGAGCTGATTTCTTTGGGGCAATGCCCCGCAAAAGGCCCTTTTAAGGGCTATTGGTAGTTTAGTGTAGGCTAGGTTTTTTTTTTTTTTTTTTTTGATAGGGCTATTAGATTAGGTGCAATTAGTTTAAATATCTGATAATTTCTTTTTTTATTTTGTGTAATTTAGTGTTTGTTTTTTTTTGTAATTTAGTTAATTGTATTTAATTTATGTAATTTATTTAATTGCAGTGTAAGGTTAGGTGTTAGTGTAAGACAGGTTAGGTTTTATTTTACAGGTAAAATTGTATTTATTTTAGCTAGGCAGTTAGTAAATAGTTAATAACTATTTACTAACTAGTCTACCTAGTTAAAATAAATACAAACCTAACTGTAAAATAAAAATAAAACCTAAGATAGATACAATGTAACTATTAGTTATATTGTAGCTAGCTTAGGGTTTATTTTACAGGTAAGTATTTAGTTTTAAATAGGAATTATTTAGTTATTAATTGTAGGTTTTATTTAGATTTATTTTAATTACATTAAAATTAGTGGGGGTTAGGGTTAGACTTAGGGTTAGGTTTAGGGGTTAATATATTAAGTATAGTGGCAGAGACTTTGGGGGTGGCAGTCTGGCAGATTAGGGGTTAATAAGTGTAGGTAGGTTGCGGCGACATTGGGGGCGGGAGATTAGGGGTTAATAACATTATGTAGGTGTCCGCGATGTTGGGGACAGCAGATTATGGGTTAATAAGTATAATGTAGGTGTCGACGATGTTGGGGGCGGCAGATTAGGGGTTAATAAGTGTAAGATTAGGGGTGTTTAGAATTGAGGTTCATGTTAGGGTGTTAGATGTAAACACAAATTTTTTTCCCCTTAGGAATCAATGGGGCTGCGTTACGGAGCTTTACGCTGCTTTATTGCAGGTGTTTTGCAAACCTGTAATACCAGCGCTGTAGGGAAGCGGTAACAATAACGTGCAAGTTAGCACCGCACCCCTCATAACGCAAAACTCATAATCTAGCCGTTTGTTAATTATATGTGTGGAACAATTATTGGCACCCCTATGAATTCATATTAGAAAAATATATTTGAAGTATATTCCCATTGGTATTTTACATTATTTAGTACACCTGGGTGACTAGGAGCAGGAAATTGTTGAACCATAACTTCCTGTTTCACAGGGGTATAAATATGAGGTAACACACAGGCTTCCCTTAGTCATTCATCACAATGGGTAAGACCAAGGAATATAGCTGTGATGTGCGGCAAAAGATAGTTGATAGATCTCACAGAGCCTTTTCAGGATAAGCACCGGCACTAAGGCATATTCAAAATGGAGGCGGCAGCAATCACACTTTTGAAGGAAATGGAGGCGATATTGGATAATCATTTTCTCGAGCTCCATACAGTATTTACAGAGGAATGGAACTCCTTAAAGGGACATTGAACCCAAATGTTTTCTTTCATGATTCAGATAGAGCATGCAATTTTAAGCAACTTTCTAATTTACTTCTATTATCAATTTTTATTCGTTCTCTTGCTATCTTTATTTGAAAAAGAAGGCATCTAAGCTAAGGAGCCAGCAAATTTTTGGTTCAGTACGATGGACAGCACTTGTTTATTGGTGCTGTCCAATCAGCAAGGACAACCCAAGTTGTTCACCAAAAATGGGCCGCCATCTAAACTTGCTTTTCAAATAAACATACCAAGAGAATGAAGAAAATATGATAATAAGAGTACATGAGAAAGTTGCTTAAAATTGCATGCACTATCTGAATCACAAAAGAAAAAATTTGGGTTCAGTGTCCCTTTAAGAGCTGTCAGTGGTCCTCCACCTAATAAACCGGAACCTCGAGCAGAGTACCCAGTGATTTACCAACAACATACGGATCGAGAGCCTCCGGTACACAAATCTCCTAAACTGATATTTCTCAGTGACTCTCAATATTGTCCCATAGCAGAAACGGCTAACTTGGTAAAGCCTCAGATCAGCACATTAGAGATCACAGATGGCGGGTGTGACACAGAGGGTCGGCCAACAGAATTGAGAAGTGTAACATATTAAAAAGAAGGCACCACCATAGTGCACAATCAATGTGGTAAAAAAGGACCAGAGCACAAATGAATGTACTTACAAGATACAAGGCACTTGAGAAGTGCGACAAAGGCTTTCTGGGCTCTTAAAGTCGCCCAGACAACTTCTCCCGTATTCTCCAAGCCTCTCGATGTTCAAGCCGGCTGCCACCAACAGGGTTCATAGAAGTTGTACAAAGTTGCAATGATCGAATAAAAGCTATCCCAGCTTCAATGTATCCTCTACACACTTCAGTGTAATGTTAAAAAGCAATGCTGGTTCCAATATAATAAAATAATGCTCGTGGATAAGTCCAATATAATAAAAAAGACTTTAATCTTTATTTTTTATATTTTTTATATTTTTATATTTTATGGGAGCATCCAATTTCGAACACTTTTTTATTACACAGAATTGAGAAGTGCAAGGGATTCATCAGCCAGCAGAGAGCATGGGACAGTTAATCTCACGGCTGTAGATGAGAATGGAGGCTGTGTTTTGGGATTGCTGCCTTCTGTCCTTCTGATCGTTGGAGTAAAAATCCAAGTAGGAACAGCACCACACTGAAGGCAATTCAATCTTTTCTGTATTGGGACATCAGATAATACAACAACACAACGTTTCGGTCTAGATCCCATGATTAAGGTCATTTAGACCGAAACGTTGTGTTGTTGTATTATCTAATGTCCCAATAAAGAAAAGATTGAATTGCCTTCAGAGTGGTACTGTTCCTACTTGGATTTTTACTTTTACTTAAGGTATTGGGCAGGACCTTTGGAACGTGCACCCTTTTGCAGATTGGTGCTGTGCCTGTTGACTTGCTTCTGATCGTTGGGACTATGATGAAATGCTCATTGCTCTTGCAAAATCCAGTCAGTATGTATGATCCACAGAGGTTACTTCACCAAACAATTCAGAGACTTGCAGTTTTGTTTTATCGATAACACCCTAAACGCTCTGAGAACTGGAGTCGGCTAGAACTCTTAGTGTACTTAGGGTTCAATTGAGTTTAATGTTTATCAAAATATTATACTGATTTGTCTCTCTTTTGTTTATTCAACATACCTCTAAGACATTCAAGTCATAAACTAATGATAATGGCTAATAAAGTAACTGTTACACTAAGCTGACTATGTAACAATAATAATAATAATTTACCAAGTTCCCCCTCACCTGTAAGGCTCATTTCAATGCCCCAAATATGCTAGAAACATACTAGGTTTACGTATATATTTATGCTCACCCCTATAAAATCCTCTCCTACTTCATATGATTTGCTGTTCTTCTATTCTTAATATACAATATATGAATCCTATAAGTTTAGACTTGACATTCTATGTATCCAAGCTCTCAAGTACACTAAAATCCTACAGCATAGCTCTGTATTAGTCCATGTTAAATCAGTATATTTTTCATATTTAACATAAGCTACTAATTTCCTTCTTACCATTCTAAGGCCCAAAATACATAAGACCCCAATATCTGTGTTTGATATTTGTATTAAATGTTTGCAGACTGAATCTACATAATGCACATTACACCTCAGTGATCAGTCCCCATGAGAATTCCCTAATGATATACAGCATGTTGCAGTGCCCCTAATGATATACAGCATGTTGCAGTGCCCCTAATGATATACAGCATGTTGCAGTGCCCCTAATGATATACAGCATGTTGCAGTGCCCCTAATGATATACAGCATGTTGCAGTGCCCCTAATGATATACAGCATGTTACAGTGCCCCTAACGATATACAGCATGTTGCAGTGCCCCTAATGATATACAGCATGTTGCAGTGCCCCTAATGATATACAGCATGTTGCAGTGCCCCTAATGATATACAGCATGTTGCAGTGCCCCTAATGATATACAGCATGTTGCAGTGCCCCTAACGATATACAGCATGTTGCAGTGCCCCTAATGATATACAGCATGTTGCAGTGCCCCTAATGATATACAACATGTTGCAGTGCCCATAACGATATACAGCATGTTGCAGTGCCCCTAATGATATACAGCATGTTGCAGTGCCCCTAATGATATACAGCATGTTGCAGTGCCCCTAATGATATACAGCATGTTGCAGTGCCCCTAATGATATACAGCATGTTACAGTGCCCCTAACGATATACAGCATGTTGCAGTGCCCCTAATGATATACAGCATGTTGCAGTGCCCCTAATGATATACAGCATGTTGCAGTGCCCCTAATGATATACAGCATGTTGCAGTGCCCCTAATCATATACAGCATGTTGCAGTGCCCCTAATGATATACAGCATGTTGCAGTGCCCCTAATCATATACAGCATGTTGCAGTGCCCCTAATGATATACAGCATGTTGCAGTGCCCCTAATCATATACAGCATGTTGCAGTGCCCCTAATCATATACAGCATGTTGCAGTGCCCCTAATGATATACAGCATGTTGCAGTGCCCCTAATCATATACAGCATGTTGCAGTGCCCCTAATGATATACAGCATGTTGCAGTGCCCCTAAACATATACAGCATGTTGCAGTGGCCCTAATCATATACAGCATGTTGCAGTGCCCCTAATCATATACAGCATGTTGCAGTGCCCCTAATCATATACAGCATGTTGCAGTGCCCCTAATCATATACAGCATGTTGCAGTGCCCCTAATGATATACAGCATGTTGCAGTGCCCCTAATCATATACAGCATGTTGCAGTGCCCCTAATGATATACAGCATGTTGCAGTGTCCCTAATGATATACAGCATGTTGCAGTGCCCCTAATCATATACAGCATGTTGCAGTGCCCCTAACGATATACAGCATGTTGCAGTGCCCCTAATGATATACAGCATGTTGCAGTGCCCCTAACGATATACAGCATGTTGCAGTGCCCCTAATGATATACAGCATGTTGCAGTGCCCCTAATGATATACAGCATGTTGCAGTGCCCCTAATGATATACAGCATGTTGCAGTGCCCCTAACGATATACAGCATGTTGCAGTGCCCCTAATGATATACAGCATGTTGCAGTGCCCCTAATGATATACAGCATGTTGCAGTGCCCCTAATGATATACAGCATGTTGCAGTGCCCCTAATGATATACAACATGTTGCAGTGCCCCTAATGATATACAGCATGTTGCAGTGCCCCTAACGATATACAGCATGTTGCAGTGCCCCTAATGATATACAGCATGTTGCAGTGCCCCTAACGATATACAGCATGTTGCAGTGCCCCTAATGATATACAGCATGTTGCAGTGCCCCTAACGATATACAGCATGTTGCAGTGCCCCTAATGATATACAGCATGTTGCAGTGCCCCTAATGATATACAGCATGTTGCAGTGCCCCTAATGATATACAGCATGTTGCAGTGCCCCTAACGATATACAGCATGTTGCAGTGCCCCTAATGATATACAGCATGTTGCAGTGCCCCTAATGATATACAGCATGTTGCAGTGCCCCTAACGATATACAGCATGTTGCAGTGCCCCTAATGATATACAGCATGTTGCAGTGCCCCTAATCATATACAGCATGTTGCAGTGCCCCTAACGATATACAGCATGTTGCAGTGCCCCTAATGATATACAGCATGTTGCAGTGCCCCTAACGATATACAGCATGTTGCAGTGCCCCTAATCATATACAGCATGTTGCAGTGCCCCTAATCATATACAGCATGTTGCAGTGCCCCTAATCATATACAGCATGTTGCAGTGCCCCTAATGATATACAGCATGTTGCAGTGCCCCTAATCATATACAGCATGTTGCAGTGCCCCTAATGATATACAGCATGTTGCAGTGCCCCTAAACATATACAGCATGTTGCAGTGCCCCTAATCATATACAGCATGTTGCAGTGCCCCTAATGATATACAGCATGTTGCAGTGCCCCTAATCATATACAGCATGTTGCAGTGCCCCTAATCATATACAGCATGTTGCAGTGCCCCTAATGATATACAGCATGTTGCAGTGCCCCTAATGATATACAGCATGTTGCAGTGCCCCTAATCATATACAGCATGTTGCAGTGCCCCTAATCATATACAGCATGTTGCAGTGCCCCTAATCATATACAGCATGTTGCAGTGCCCCTAATGATATACAGCATGTTGCAGTGCCCCTAATGATATACAGCATGTTGCAGTGCCCCTAATCATATACAGCATGTTGCAGTGCCCCTAACGATATACAGCATGTTGCAGTGCCCCTAATGATATACAGCATGTTGCAGTGCCCCTAATGATATACAGCATGTTGCAGTGCCCCTAATGATATACAGCATGTTGCAGTGCCCCTAATGATATACAGCATGTTGCAGTGCCCCTAACGATATACAGCATGTTGCAGTGCCCCTAATGATATACAGCATGTTGCAGTGCCCCTAATGATATACAGCATGTTGCAGTGCCCCTAATGATATACAGCATGTTGCAGTGCCCCTAATGATATACAGCATGTTGCAGTGCCCCTAATGATATACAACATGTTGCAGTGCCCCTAATGATATACAGCATGTTGCAGTGCCCCTAACGATATACAGCATGTTGCAGTGCCCCTAATGATATACAGCATGTTGCAGTGCCCCTAACGATATACAGCATGTTGCAGTGCCCCTAATGATATACAGCATGTTGTAGTGCCCCTAACGATATACAGCATGTTGCAGTGCCCCTAATGATATACAGCATGTTGCAGTGCCCCTAACGATATACAGCATGTTGCAGTGCCCCTAATGATATACAGCATGTTGCAGTGCCCCTAATGATATACAGCATGTTGCAGTGCCCCTAATGATATACAGCATGTTGCAGTGCCCCTAACGATATACAGCATGTTGCAGTGCCCCTAATGATATACAGCATGTTGCAGTGCCCCTAACGATATACAGCATGTTGCAGTGCCCCTAAGGATATACAGCATGTTGCAGTGCCCCTAATGATATACAGCATGTTGCAGTGCCCCTAATGATATACAGCATGTTGCAGTGCCCCTAATGATATACAACATGTTGCAGTGCCCCTAATGATATACAGCATGTTGCAGTGCCCCTAACGATATACAGCATGTTGCAGTGCCCCTAACGATATACAGCATGTTGCAGTGCCCCTAACGATATACAGCATGTTGCAGTGCCCCTAATGATATACAGCATGTTGCAGTGCCCCTAATCATATACAGCATGTTGCAGTGCCCCTAATCATATACAGCATGTTGCAGTGCCCCTAATGATATACAGCATGTTGCAGTGCCCCTAATGATATACAGCATGTTGCAGTGCCCATAACGATATACAGCATGTTGCAGTGCCCCTAATGATATACAGCATGTTGCAGTGCCCCTAATGATATACAGCATGTTGCAGTGCCCCTAATGATATACAACATGTTGCAGTGCCCATAACGATATACAGCATGTTGCAGTGCCCCTAATGATATACAGCATGTTGCAGTGCCCCTAATGATATACAGCATGTTGCAGTGCCCCTAATGATATACAGCATGTTGCAGTGCCCCTAACGATATACAGCATGTTGCAGTGCCCCTAATGATATACAGCATGTTGCAGTGCCCCTAATGATATACAGCATGTTGCAGTGCCCCTAATCATATACAGCATGTTGCAGTGCCCCTAATGATATACAGCATGTTGCAGTGCCCCTAATGATATACAGCATGTTGCAGTGCCCCTAATGATATACAGCATGTTGCAGTGCCCCTAATGATATACATCATGTTGCAGTGCCCCTAATGATATACAGCATGTTGCAGTGCCCCTAATGATATACAGCATGTTGCAGTGCCCATAAGTCTGCAATAGTTTCCCATCACCTTACTGAAGTCTAACTTGCACCAAGTTAATAAGATTCTTCACATACCTTGTCATATGCTGTTTGCATAAAATGACCTCACAACTAGAAGAAACTTAATCTCTAGTATGAGAACATATTGTTACATATGATCTTGGATATTGTTTTATTATAGGAAGATTGGAATGTTGGAGTAAGATCTCAACTATTGGTATTGTCATTATCACCATAATAGATGCTATTTTTATTTATGTCACAACACTTTAAGTGGTATATACCCGCTGATATAATCTATTAGATGTATTATAAAATGATATTCTACACACCTCAGTACAGTGGTTTCCTCACAAGACTCTATTTACTATCTAATCGGACTGTAATGTGAATTTTATTATTGTTATTGTTCCCTGCTGACAGTCTTTAATACCACTCTGTTTTATCATATATACACTTTTTACCAGGTTCCTTACAATATATGTATTTGTACTCCTGCTTAGCTTGTTTTTACCAGGTTCCTTACAATATATGTATTTGTACTCCTGCTTAGCTTGTTTTTACCAGGTTCCTTACAATATATGTATTTGTACTCCTGCTTAGCTTGTTTTTACCTGGTTCCTTACAATATATGTATTTGTACTCCTGCTTAGCTTGTTTTTACCAGGTTCCTTACAATATATGTATTCAGTGGCGTCACTAGGGTTGGTGTCACCCGGTGCGGTAAGTCATGGTGTCACCCCCCCCCCCCAGAAAGCAGACACACACAAAAACACAGGCAAACACACATACAAACACTCAGACACACTTAAAAACATACTCAGATGCACACACAAACACTCGGAAACACACTCAGACACACACACAAAAACACACACACAAAAACACTGAGACACACAAAAACTCAGACACACACATACAAAATATGTAAACTGCACTGCATTAATTAGGAAGCTCATGCCTAGAGCTGCTCCCTGGCTCAGCAGAACATCAAATGAAAGATAAACAGAGCACTCTAAAATAAATCACTGAAGAAAAGGTTTAGGCACGCAAACTATGAAAATTCTGCTCTCTGACTCTGTTCCAAGTCTGTCAGTGCACAGCCCTGGGCCGCATGTCACTGAGCAGTGAGCACAGATAGGCAGGCAGGTTTAGGCTAGCAGCGCAACTTTGCATGCCCCACGGCACACCCACAACATTCATAGTGAAATTGGGCAGGGGAGGAGCAAAGTACAAACAAGCAAAAGCAGCCGGGAAAACTATTTGTTGAAATTGCAGCACTGGCTCAAGGGGCAAAAAAATTGTGTCTACAACTTCCCCAGTCCCACTAATGTTCACAAATGCCAGCCTCTAATAAAATAATCTATGCATCTCAACATTGTATTTCTTTGAATTTCAATAAAATTAAAAAAAAAAAAAAAAAAAAAAAAAAATTTTTTTTTTTTTTTTTTTTTTTGGTGTCACCCCCTGGAGGGTGTCACCCGGGTGCGGCCCGCCCCCCCCGCCCCCCCCTAGTGACGCCACTGTATGTATTTGTACTCCTGCTTAGCTTGTTTTTACCTGGTTCCTTACAATATATGTATTTGTACTCCTGCTTAGCTTGTTTTTACCTGGTTCCTTACAATATATGTATTTGTACTCCTGCTTAGCTTGTTTTTACCAGGTTCCTTACAATATATGTATTTGTACTCCTGCTTAGCTTGTTTTTACCAGGTTCCTTACAATATATGTATTTGTACTCCTGCTTAGCTTGTTTTTACCTGGTTCCTTACAATATATGTATTTGTACTCCTGCTTAGCTTGTTTTTACCTGGTTCCTTACAATATATGTATTTGTACTCCTGCTTAGCTTGTTTTTACCTGGTTCCTTACAATATATGTATTTGTACTCCTGCTTAGCTTGTTTTTACCTGGTTCCTTACAATATATGTATTTGTACTCCTGCTTAGCTTGTTTTTACCAGGTTCCTTACAATATATGTATTTGTACTCCTGCTTAGCTTGTTTTTACCAGGTTCCTTACAATATATGTATTTGTACTCCTGCTTAGCTTGTTTTTACCAGGTTCCTTACAATATATGTATTTGTACTCCTGCTTAGCTTGTTTTTACCAGGTTCCTTACAATATATGTATTTGTACTCCTGCTTAGCTTGTTTTTACCTGGTTCCTTACAATATATGTATTTGTACTCCTGCTTAGCTTGTTATGTCACTAGTCTTAATATTATTCCTTATATCTCATAGCTCATATTTATATGAGTAGGACTAGTAATAGGGTAATTGTATTTGATACAGAGCATAGGAATAAGCTTTTTTTTACCCTAAGTACTTATTATTTCCTGGGATTACATGATGCATACTGTACATACTTTCTAGTTTAAGGGAACTACTCTTGTATAAACTAGTACTTACTTAAAGGGACACTGAACCTACATTTTTTCTTTTGTGATTCAGATAGAGCATGTAATTTTAAGCACCTTTCTAATTTACTCCTATTAGCAAATGTTGTTCATTCTCTTGGTATCTTTATTTGAAAAGCAAGAATGTAAGTTTAGATGTCGGCCCATTTTTGGTGAACAGCCTGGGTTGTTCTTGCTGATTGGTGGAAACATTCATCCACCAATAAACAAGTGCTGTCCAGCGTTCTGGACTTTCTTTTTCAAATAAAGATAGAAAGAGAACAATTTTTTTTTTTTCTAATAGGAGTAAATTAGAAAGTTGCTTGAAATTGCTGCTCTATCTGAATCACAAAAGAAAAAATTTGGGTTCAGTGTCCCTTTAAGGGCTCTATTAATAATTCTATTGGTTATGCAGGGGTGCAGCTGCACTAATATTTTATATACCCTTATAGACACGGTTGATCTAAACACCCTAAGAGTTTATTCTCCCTAATCTATCTTTTATTGGAGATCTCAGAGAATGAAGCTAGTGGTTACTTACCCTGACATATAGCAAAATCATCAAGTCATCCTTCCTCCCATAATTTCACATTGAGAGGCTCCGCCCCTCGCCCCTTCTACTCAGAGCGGCTTTTCTCCGCTGTTTACCCCACCTAAAACCACTACTAAGGTCCAAAAGTGGCTTCTACAAATTTCCCTCGCCATTCCTCTTTAAACTGCTCAGGTCCAACAGTGACCGCTCGAGTAAAGCAGGGAAACGTAACTAGTATATAAAAATAATGTTTCATTTCTAGTTGTGTTATGTTACCCTTATCATATACTAGCACTTGTTATGTATCCGTATACTGTAGCACTAGCTCACAATATATAATACTTATTATGTATCCGTATACTGTAACACTAGCTCACAATATATAATACTTATTATGTACCCGTATACTGTAACACTAGCTCACAATATATAATACTTATTATGTATCCGTATACTGTAACACTAGCTCACAATATATAATACTTATTATGTATCCGTATACTGTAGCACTAGCTCACAATATATAATACTTATTATGTATCCGTATACTGTAGCACTAGCTCACAATATATAATACTTATTATGTATCCGTATACTGTAGCACTAGCTCACAATATATAATACTTATTATGTATCCGTATACTGTAGCACTAGCTCATAATATAGAATACTTATTATGTATCCGTATACTGTAGCACTAGCTCACAATATAGAATACTTATTATGTATCCGTATACTGTAGCACTAGCTCACAATATATAATACTTATTATGTATCCGTATACTGTAGCACTAGCTCACAATATAGAATACTTATTATGTATCCGTATACTGTAGCACTAGCTCACAATATATAATACTTATTATGTATCCGTATACTGTAGCACTAGCTCACGATATATAATACTTATTATGTATCCGTATACTGTAGCACTAGCTCACGATATATAATACTTATTATGTATCCGTATACTGTAGCACTAGCTCACAATATATAATACTTATTATGTATCCGTATACTGTAACACTAGCTCACGATATATAATACTTATTATGTATCCGTATAGTGTAACACTAGCTCACGATATATAATACTTATTATGTATCCGTATACTGTAGCACTAGCTCACAATATATAATACTTATTATGTATCCGTATACTGTAGCACTAGCTCACAATATATAATACGTATTATGTATCCGTATACTGTAACACTAGCTCACAATATATAATACGTATTATGTATCCGTATACTGTAACACTAGCTCACAATATATAATACGTATTATGTATCCGTATACTGTAACACTAGCTCACAATATATAATACGTATTATGTATCCGTATACTGTAGCACTAGCTCACAATATATAATACTTATTATGTATCCGTATACTGTAGCACTAGCTCACAATATATAATACTTATTATGTATCCGTATACTGTAACACTAGCTCACAATATATAATACTTATTATGTATCCGTATACTGTTACACTAGCTCACAATATATAATACTTATTATGTATCCGTATACTGTAGCATTAGCTCACAATATATAATACTTATTATGTATCCGTATACTGTAACACTAGCTCACAATATATAATACTTATTATGTATCCGTATACTGTAGCACTAGCTCACAATATATAATACTTATTATGTATCCGTATACTGTAGCACTAGCTCACAATATATAATACTTATTATGTATCCGTATACTGTAGCACTAGCTCACAATATATAATACTTATTATGTATCCGTATACTGTAGCACTAACTCACAATATATAATACTTATTATGTATCCATATACTGTAGCACTAGCTCACAATATATAATACTTATTCTCGTATTTATCCTTTTAGTTTCTCTCTTTATCATTTATCTCTTTTTGGGTCCATAAGCGATCCTGCTGGTAGTTAGAGAGACTCACAAATAATTTAAAAGAAGTTTAAATTCCTTATGTTCAATACTATTGCTCTCTTGTACAGTAATTTTTAGTAGGCAGCAGAAATGTGTCACTTATATAGGTGCTAGTTCTATTTACATTGTATTGGATGTGATTGTAATATCATATTTGTACTCTGATGTTCTTTAAGTTTTTGCTGTTATTTTTTTTTTGTGACAACCTCAAAAATTATATATATATAAAAAAATAGCGCTCCTGCAATATCAATAGCACTCCTGCAATATCAATAGCACTCCTGCAATATCAATAGCGCTCCTGCGATATCAATAGCGCTCCTGTGATATCAATAGCACTCCTGCAATATCAATAGCGCTCCTGCAACATCAATAGCACTCCTGCGATATCAATAGCGCTCCTGCAATATCAATAGCGCTCCTGTGATATCAATAGCGCTCCTGCAATATCAATAGCACTCCTGCAATATCAATAGCGCTCCTAAAATATGAATAGCACTCCTGCAATATCAATAGCGCTCCTGTGATATCAATAGCGCTCCTGCAATATCAATAGCACTCCTGCAATATCAATAGCACTCCTGCAATATCAATAGTGCTCCTGCAACATCAATAGCACTCCTGCAATATCAATAGCGCTCCTGCGATATCAATAGTGCTCCTGCAATATCAATAGCGCTCCTGCAATATCAATACCGCTCCTGCAATATCAATAGCACTCCTGCGATATCAATAGCGCTCCTGCAATATCAATAGCACTCCTGCAATATCAATAGCGCTCCTGCAATATCAATAGCACTCCTGCAATATCAATAGCACTCCTGCAATATCAATAGCACTCCTGCGATATCAATACCGCTCCTGCAATATCAATAGCACTCCTGCAATATCAAGAGCTCTACTGCAAAATCAATGGTGCTCCTGTAATATCAGTAGCACTTCACTTGTAATCTAGTAATTCTTTATTATGTCCATTAACCCCTTAACTACTGAGCCATTTCCAACCCTGTGCCGAGCTGCTGGTCACAATTAACCCCTACCGAATGCATTTTTTATTTAAAAACCCACACATAATATTTTTTTTTCAGCAGACCCAGCAGATATCATTATTTTATGTATATATCATGACGTGTAAGAAACCAGCAATAGGAAGTGTGAAAAAATGTATTGTTTTAATTAAAATTTTAATAAAAACAGTTATATATGTTAGTATTTTTCCCCTAAACTCTATAGTAAGAAGGGATTTTCCTTATATACATTTGGGCCTTTTGTATAGTTATGTAACTTTTTTATCTGCAAAAGGGGCTCTCATGAACAAATAAATAAACATTTATTACCGCCAGATGATCACCGGCTATTAACACTTATATAGGGGCACCCATGAGCAAATAAATACACTTGTATTCACACCAGGTGATCACCGGCTATTAACACTTATATAGGGGCACCCATGAACAAATAAATACACATTTATTACCGCCAGGTGATCACCGGCTATTAACACATATATAGGGGCACCCATGAGCAAATAAATACACTTGTATTCACGCCAGATGATCACCGGCTATTAACACTTATATAGGGGCACCCATGAACAAATAAATACACATTTATTACCGCCAGGTGATCACCGGCTATTAACACATATATAGGGGCACCCATGAGCAAATAAATACACTTGTATTCACACCAGGTGATCACCGGCTATTAACACTTATATAGGGGCACCCATGAGCAAATAAATACACTTGTATTCACACCAGGTGATCACCGGCTATTAACACTTATATAGGGGCACCCATGAACAAATAAATACACTTGTATTCACACCAGGTGATCACCGGCTATTAACACTTATATAGGGGCACCCATGAGCAAATAAATACACTTGTATTCACACCAGGTGATCACCGGCTATTAACACTTATATAGGGGCACCCATGAGCAAATAAATACACTTGTATTCACACCAGGTGATCACCGGCTATTAACACTTATATAGGGGCACCCATGAGCAAATAAATACACTTGTATTCACACCAGGTGATCACCGGCTATTAACACATATATAGGGGCACCCATGAGCAAATAAATACACTTGTATTCACACCAGGTGATCACCGGCTATTAACACTTATATAGGGGCACCCATGAACAAATAAATACACTTGTATTCACACCAGGTGATCACCGGCTATTAACACTTATATAGGGGCACCCATGAGCAAATAAATACATTTGTATTCACACCAGGTGATCACCGGCTATTAACACTTATATAGGGGCACCCATGAACAAATAAATACACTTGTATTCACACCAGGTGATCACCGGCTATTAACACTTATATAGGGGCACCCATGAGCAAATAAATACACTTGTATTCACACCAGGTGATCACCGGCTATTAACACTTATATAGGGGCACCCATGAACAAATAAATACACTTGTATTCACACCAGGTGATCACCGGCTATTAACACTTATATAGGGGCACCCATGAGCAAATAAATACATTTGTATTCACACCAGGTGATCACCGGCTATTAACACTTATATAGGGGCACCCATGAGCAAATAAATACACTTGTATTCACACCAGGTGATCACCGGCTATTAACACTTATATAGGGGCACCCATGAACAAATAAATACACTTGTATTCACACCAGGTGATCACCGGCTATTAACACATATATAGGGGCACCCATGAGCAAATAAATACACTTGTATTCACACCAGGTGATCACCGGCTATTAACACTTATATAGGGGCACCCATGAGCAAATAAATACACTTGTATTCACACCAGGTGATCACCGGCTATTAACACTTATATAGGGGCACCCATGAACAAATAAATACACTTGTATTCACACCAGGTGATCACCGGCTATTAACACATATATAGGGGCACCCATGAGCAAATAAATACACTTGTATTCACACCAGGTGATCACCGGCTATTAACACTTATATAGGGGCACCCATGAGCAAATAAATACACTTGTATTCACACCAGGTGATCACTGGCTATTAACACTTATATAGGGGTTCCCATAAGAAAATAAATACACTTGTATTCACACCAGGTGATCACCGGCTTATAACACTTACATAGGGGCAACCATTAGCACATAAATACACTTGTATTCACACCAGGTGATCACCGGCTATTAACACTTATATAGGGGCACCCATGAGCAAATAAATACATTTGTATTCACACCAGGTGATCACCGGCTATTAACACTTATATAGGGGCACCCATGAGCAAATAAATACACTTGTATTCACACCAGGTGATCACCGGCTTATAACACTTACATAGGGGCAACCATTAGAACATAAATACACTTGTATTCACACCAGGTGATCACCGGCTTATAACACTTACATAGGGGCAACCATTAGCACATAAATACACTTGTATTCACACCAGGTGATCACCTGGCTATTAACACTTATGTAGGTGCTGTATTTTTAAGAGGAGCTTAGGGAGTTTAAAACAAGGGTCATGGGGGCCCCTAGGCATTTTTTATGTCCTCTTAGATGGGTATTTATATGTGTACTGAATTAAACAAATGTTTTTTTTCTTATTTATTTTAATTTTATTAAGTGCTTAAACTTTAACTCAAAGACTTACATTGCTTGAAAGAGCTAGCGATTACCTTGGGGGGTTTCTAGGGCTTTAGGGAGCAGAGATTGAGGGGTTTAAATATTAAAATCCATTTCCCGTAACACTTCTGGGTTTTCAGGGGTTGGTTATGTCACACGTGTGAGGATGTCACCAACATCCCCAGATTCCAGAGGAGATGCTGGAGCCCTAAACCACCAGGAAAGTTTTGTAAGTTCCATAAGCACCACCCGCCCCCCCCAGGTGATGTTGTTGTCATCTGCGCTATATACAATGTACGGAATCGAGCAGGTGTCATCATTTGCACTTAAAGAGTTAAAAGAAAATCTATCCCAATACACAAAACATAAAGTAAAGGCGTTTCACAAACTGTTTAATAATAATTCTGTAGTGGTTTTGACTGAAAAAAAAAGATAATGTAACAAAAGTGAAAGGAACCCATAGCGGCTAAGTGACAAGCTACCTCAAACCTTAAGTCTTTGCACTCTGTAGACTGTAAGCTCTTCTTCTCCTCCTGCACTAGATTTGTTTAGTCTGTAACTTTCTGCAAACCTTTGTCATTGTACCCAGCGCTAGGGAATTGTGTGCTGCTATACAGATATGGTGATAATAATAATATACGCAGGCAGGCACTTTTGTATTTGGATGTTCTGACTACTGCCCAGTGTG
>NC_069504.1:1142176386-1142286082 GCF_027579735.1 Bombina bombina
GAGACTGGCACCTAGTTATACTAGGTGAGAATGCCACCTAGTAACTAATACTCAGTGAGGATGGCACCTAGTTATACTCAGTTAGACTGGCACCTAGTAACTAATACTCAGTGAGGCTGGCACCTAGTAACTAATATTCAGTGAGACTGGCACCTAGTAACTAATACTCAGTGAGGATGGTACCTAGTTATACTCAGTTAGACTGGCACCTAGTAACTAATACTCAGTGAGGCTGGCACCTAGTAACTAATATTCAGTGAGAATGGCACCTAGTAACTAATACTCAGTGAGGCTGGCACCTAATAACTAATACTCAGTTAGACTGGCACCTAGTAACTAATACTCAGTGAGGCTTGCACCTATTAACTAATACTCAGTGAGGTTGTCAGCTAGTATCTAATACTCAGTGAAGCTGGCACCTAGTAACTAATACTCAGTGAGGCTGGCACCTAGTAACTAATACTCAGTAAGGATGGCACCTAGTTATACTCAGTGAGACTGGCACCTAGTAACTAATACTCAGTGAGGCTGGCACCTAGTAACTAATACTCAGTGAGACTGGCACCTAGTAACTAATACTCAGTGAGGATGGCACCTAGTAACTAATACTCAGTGAGGCTGGCACCTAGTAACTAATATTCAGTGAGACTGGCACCTAGTATCTAATACTCAGTGAGGATGGTACCTAGTTATACTCAGTTAGACTGGCACCTAGTAACTAATACTCAGTGAGGCTGGCACCTATTAACTAATACTCAGTGAGGATGGCACCTAGTTATACTTAGTGAGGCTGGGACCTAGTAACTAATACTCATTTAGACTGGCACCTAGTAACTAATACTCAGTGAGGTTAGCACCTAGTAACTAATACTCAGTGAGACTGGCACCTAGTATCTAATACTCAGTGAGACTGGCACCCAGTTATATTCAGTGAGACTGGCACCTAGTAACTAATACTCAGTGAGGCTGGCACCTAGTTATACTCAGTTAGACTGGCACCTAGTAACTAATACTCAGTGAGGCTGGCACCTATTAACTAATACTCAGTGAGGATGGCACCTAGTTATACTTAGTGAGGCTGGGACCTAGTAACTAATACTCATTTAGACTGGCACCTAGTAACTAATACTCAGTGAGGTTAGCACCTAGTAACTAATACTCGGTGAGACTGGCACCTAGTAACTAATACTCAGAGAGGTTAGCACCTTGTAACTAATACTCAGTGAGACTGGCACCTAGTAACCAATACTCAGTGAGGTTGGCACCTAGTAACTAATACTCAGAGAGGTTAGCACCTTGTAACTAATACTCATTTAGACTGGCACCTAGTAACTAATACTCAGTGAGGTTAGCACCTTGTAACTAATACTCAGTGAGACTGGCACCTAGTAACCAATACTCAGTGAGGTTGGCACCTGGTAACTAATACTCAATGAGGCTGGTACCTAGTAACTAATACTAAGTGAGTCTGGAACCTAGTAACTAATACTTCGTGTCCCTGGCTCCTAGTAACTAATACTCAGTGTCCCTTGCACCTAGTAACTAATACTCAGTGAGGCTGGAACCTAGTAACTGATTCTCAGTGTCCCTGGCACCTAGTAACTAATACTCAGTGAGAATGGCACCTAATTACTATTACTCAGTAAGACTGGCAACTAGTAACTAATACTCAGTGAAACTTGCACCTAGTTACTAATACTCAGTGAGTCTGGCACCTAGTAAATAATACTCAGTGAGAATAGTACATAGTAACTAATACTAAGTGAATCTAGCACCTAGTAACTAATACTCAGTGAGAATAGCACCTAGTAACTAATACTAAGTGAGTCTAGCACCTAATAACTAATAGTCCATGTCCCTGGCACCTAGTAACTAATACTCAGTGACCCTTGCACCTAGTAACTAATACTCAGAGAGGCTGGAACCTAGTAACTGATACTCAGTGAGGTTGGCACCTAGTAAATAATATTTAGTGTCTCTTGAACCTAGTAACTAATACTCAGTGAGGCTGGAACCTTGTAACTAATACTAAGTGTGGCTGGCACCTAGGAAATAATACTTAGTGTTTCTTGAACCTAGTAACTAATACTCAGTGTGGCTGGTAACTAGTAACTAATACTCAGTGAGTCTGGCACCTAGTAAATAATACTCAGGGAGTTTAGCACCTAGTAACTAATAGTCCATGTCCCTGGCACCTAGTAACTAATACTCAGTGAGGCTGGAATGTAGTAACTGATTCTCAGCGAGGCTGGCACCTAGTAACTGATACTCAGTAAGGCTGGAACCTTGTAACTAATACTAAGTGGGGCTGGCACCTAGTAAATAATACTTAGTGTTTCTTGCACCTAGTAACTATTACTCAGTGTGGCTGGTAACTAGTAACTAATACTCAGTGAAACTGGAACCTTGTAACTAATACTCAATGAGGCTGGCATCTAGTAAATAATACTCAGTGTCCCTGGCACCTTGTAACTAATACTTAGTGTGGCTGGTACCTAGTAACTAATACTCAGTGAGTCTGGCACCTAGTAAATAATGTTCAGTGTTGATGGTACCTAGTAACTACTACTACATGAGGCTGTCATCTAGTAAATAATACTCAGTGTCCCTGGCACCTAGTAACTAATACTTAGTGTGGCTGGTCCCTAGTAACTAATAATCAGTGAGTCTGGCACCTAGTAAATAATACTCAGTGTCCCTAGCACCTAGTAACTAATACTCAATGAGGCTGACATCTAGTAAATAATACTCAGTGTCCCCGGCACCTAGTAACTAATACTCAATGAGGCTGACATCTAGTAAATAATACTCTGTTTCCCTGGCACCTAGTAACTAATCCTCAGCGAGGCTGGCACCTAGTTACTAATACTCAGTGAAGTTGGCACCTAGTTACCAATACTAAGTGAGGCTGGCAACAATTTACTAATATTTACTAATACTAAGTCTCCCTGGCACCCACTCACTAATACTCAGTGTCATTGGTACCCAGTCAATAATACTCATTTTCCCTCACACTTACTCACTAATACTCAGTATCCCTTGAACTCATTCACTAATACTCAGTGTCCCTGGCACCCACTCACTAATACTCAGTGTCTCTGCACAAACTCAATTATACTCAGTGTCCCCTGCATCCACTCACTAGACACAAAGAGCATAGTGTGCAGCCCTCCCAGTGCATAAACCATACTTTACAACATTCCCATTCTAAAAAACACAATGTGCCGAACGGCCAGCACACATAGCATAATGTGCAGGCCTCCAAGCACACAGCATAATGTGCAGCCCTCCAAGCACACAGCATAATGTGAAGTCTTCCTAGAACACAGAACATAATGTGCACTGCAGCCCTCTCAGCACACAAAGTATATTGTGCAGCCCTCCAAACACAGAGCATAATGTGCAGCCCTCTCAGCACACAAAGTATATTGTGCAGCCCTCAGCACACAAAGTAAAATGTGCAGCCCTACAAACACACAGCATAATGTGCAGAATTCCTAGAAAACAGAACATAGTGTGCAGTCCTCACAGGGCATATAGTATAATGTGCAGCCGTCCCAGCACACAGAGCATAATGTGCAGCCCTCCCAGGGCTCACAGAGCACAATGTGCAGCCCTCCAAGTGCACACAGCATAATATGCAGCCCTCCCAGCACACAGAGGATAATGTGCAGCCCTCCCAGCACACAAAGCATAATGTGCAGCCCTCCCAGCACACAGAGGATAATGTGCAGCCCTCCCAGCACACAAAGCATAATGTGCAGCCCTCTTAGCACACACAGAGCATAATGTGCAGCCCTTCCAGTACAAAGAGCATAATGTGCAGCCCTCTTAGCACACAGAGCATAATGTGCAGCCCTCCCAGTACACAGAGCATAATAAAAGTTAACAGAGCATAATGTGCAGCTCTCCCAGTGGACACAGCATAATGTGCAGCCTTCTGAGCTGCACACAGAGAATAATGTGCATCCCTCCAAGCACACACAGCATAATGTGCAGCCCTCTGAGCCCAGAAAGCATAATGTGCAGCCCTCCCAGCACATAGAGCATAATGTGCAGCCCTCCCAGCACACAAAGCATAAGGTGCAGTCCTCCCAGTTAACAGAGCATAATGTGCAGCCCTCCCAGCACACACAGAGCATAATGTGCAGTCCTCCCAGCACACAGAGCATAATGTGCAGCCCTCACGGCACACAGAGCATAATGTGCAGCCCTCCCAGCACACAGAGCATAATGTGCAGCCCTCCCAGCACACAGAGCATAATGTGCAGCCCTCACGGCACACACAGAGCATAATGTGCAGCCCTCACGGCACACACAGAGCATAATGTGCAGCCCTCACGGCACACACAGAGCATAATGTGCAGCCCTCACGGCACCACACAGAGCATAATGTGCAGCCCTCCCAGCACACAGAGCATAATGTGCAGCCCTCCCAGCACACAGAGCATAATGTGCAGCCCTCCCAGCACACAGAGCATAATGTGCAGCCCTCCCAGCACACAGAGCATAATGTGCAGCCCTCCCAGCATACAGAGCATAATGTGCAGTCCTCTCAGTTAACAGAGCATAATGTGCAGCTCTCCCAGTGGACACAGCATAATGTACAGCG
The DNA here is from genome assembly GCF_027579735.1 of Bombina bombina. NCBI lineage: Eukaryota > Metazoa > Chordata > Amphibia > Anura > Bombinatoridae > Bombina > Bombina bombina. Next base: position 1,142,180,999 of record NC_069504.1, read on the forward strand.
CTCCGAGCTGCACACAGAGAATAATGTGCAGCCCTCCAAGCACACAAATGGCTGCACACAGAGAAAAATTGTGCATCCCTCCAAGCACACACAGCATAATGTGCAGCCCTCTGAGCCCAGAAAGCATAATGTGCAGCCCTCCCAGCACACAGAGCATAATGTGCAGCCCTCCCAGCACACAGAGCATAATGTGCAGCCCTCCCAGCACACAGAGCATAATGTGCAGCCCTCCCAGCACACAGAGCATAATGTGCAGTCCTCTCAGTTAACAGAGCATAATGTGCAGCTCTCCCAGTGGACACAGCATAATGTGCAGCCATCCGAGCTGCACACAGAGAGTTGGCACCTAGTTACTAATCTCAGTGAAGTTGGCACCTAGTTACCAATACTAAGTGAGGCTGGCACCAATTTACTAATATTTACTAATACTAAGTCTCCCTGGCACCCACTCACTAATACTCACAGTCAATGGCACCCAGTCAATAATACTAATTTTCCCTCACACTTAGTCACTAATACTCAGTGTCCCTGGCACCAACTCACTAATACTCAGTGTCCCTGGCACCAACTCACTAATACTCAGTGTCCCTGGCACCAACTCACTAATACTCAGTGTCCCTGGCACCAACTCCCTAATACTCAGTGTCTCTGCACAAACTCAATTATACTCCCCTGCATCCACTCACTAGACACAAAGAGCATAGTGTGCAGCCCTCCCAGTGCATAAACCATACGTTTACAACATTCCCATTCTAAAAAGCATAATGTGCCGAATGGCCAGCACACAGAGCATAATGTGCAGCCCTCTCAGCACACAGAGCATAATGGGCAGCCCTCCCAGCACACAGAGCATAATGGGCAGCCCTCCCAGCACACAGAGCATAATGGGCAGCCCTCCCAGCACACAGAGCATAATGTGCAGCCCTCCCAGCACGCAGAGCATAATGTGCAGCCCTCCCAGCACACAGAGCATTATGTGCAGCCCTCTCAGCACAAAGAGCATAATGTGCAGCCCTCCCAGCATACAGAGCATATTGTGCAGCCCTCCCAGCACACAGAGCATAATGTGCAGCCCTCCCAGCACACAGAGCATAATGTGGATCCCTCCAAGCGCACAGAGTATAAAGTGCAGCCCTCTGAGCCCAGAAAGCATAATGTGCAGCCCTCTGAGCCCAGAAAGCATAATGTGCAGCCCTCCCAGCACACACAGAGCATAATGTGCAGCCCTCCCAGCACACACAGAGCATAATGTGCAGCCCTCCCAGCACACAAGAGCATAATGTGCAGCCCTCCCAGCACACACAGAGCATAATGTGCAAGCCCTCAGCCACACAGAGCATAATGTGCAGCCCTCCCTCACACACAGAGCATAATGTGCAGCCCTCCCAGCACACACAGAGCATAATGTGCAGCCCTCCCCAGCACACACAGAGCATAATGTGCAGCCCTCCCAGCACACACAGAGCATAATGTGCAGCCCTCCCAGCACACACAGAGCATAATGTGCAGCCCTCCCAGCACACAAGAGCATAATGTGCAGCCCTCCCAGCACACACAGAGCATAATGTGCAGCCCTCCCAGCACACAGAGCATAATCTGCAGCCCTCCCAGCACACAGAGCATAATCTGCAGCCCTCCCAGCACACAGAGCATAATCTGCAGCCCTCCCAGCACACAGAGCAGAATGTGCAGCCCTCCCAGCACACAGAGCATAATCTGCAGCCCTCCCAGCACACAGAGCATAATCTGCAGCCCTCCCAGCACACAGAGCATAATCTGCAGCCCTCCCAGCACACAGAGCATAATCTGCAGCCCTCCCAGCACACACAGAGCATAATGTGCAGCCCTCCCAGCACACAGAGCATAATGTGCAGCCCTCCCAGCATACAGAGCATATCGTGCAGCCCTCTGAGCCAAAAAAGCATAATTTGCAGCCCTCTGAGCCCAGAATGCATAATGTGCACACCTCCCAGCACACAGAGCATAATGTGCAGTCTTCTCAGTTAACAGAGCATAATGTGCAGCTCTCCCAGTGGACACAGCATAATGTGCAGCCCTCCGAGCTGCACACAGAGGAATAATGTGCAGCCCTCCAAGCACACAAATGGCTGCACACAGAGAAAAATTGTGCATCCCTCCAAGCACACACAGCATAATGTGCAGCCCTCTGAGCCCAGAAAGCAATAATGTGCAGCCCTCCCAGCACACAGAGCATAATGTGCAGCCCTCCCAGCACACAGAGCATAATGTGCAGCCCTCCAGCACACAGAGCATAATGTGCAGCCCTCCCAGCACACAGAGCATAATGTGCAGCCCTCCCAGCACACAGAGCATAATGTGCAGCCCTCCCAGCACACAGAGCATAATGTGCAGCCCTCCCAGCACACAGAGCATAATGTGCAGCCCTCCCAGCACACAGAGCATAATGTGCAGCCCTCCCAGCACAAAGAGCATAATGTGCAGCCCTCCCAGCATACAGAGCCTATTGTGCAGCCCTCCCAGCACACAGAGCATAATGTGCAGCCCTCCCAGCACACAGAGCATAATGTGGATCCCTCCAAGCGCACAGAGTATAAAGTGCAGCCCTCTGAGCCCAGAAAGCATAATGTGCAGCCTCTGAGCCCAGAAAGCATAGTGTGCAGCCCTCCCAGCGCATAAACCATACTTTACAACATTCCCATTCTAAAAAACACAATGTGCCGAACGGCCAGCACACATAGCATAATGTGCAGGCCTCCAAGCACACAGCATAATGTGCAGCCCTCCAAGCACACAGCATAATGTGAAGTCTTCCTAGAACACAGAACATAATGTGCACTGCAGCCCTCTCAGCACACAAAGTATATTGTGCAGCCCTCCAAACACAGAGCATAATGTGCAGCCCTCTCAGCACACAAAGTATATTGTGCAGCCCTACAAACACACAGCATAATGTGCAGAAATCCTAGAAAACAGAACATAGTGTGCAGTCCTCACAGGGCATATAGTATAATGTGCAGCCGTCCCAGCACACAGAGCATAATGTGCAGCCCTCCCAGGGCTCACAGAGCACAATGTGCAGCCCTCCAAGTGCACACAGCATAATATGCAGCCCTCCCAGCACACAGAGGATAATGTGCAGCCCTCCCAGCACACAAAGCATAATGTGCAGCCCTCCCAGCACACAGAGGATAATGTGCAGCCCTCCCAGCACACAAAGCATAATGTGCAGCCCTCTTAGCACACACAGAGCATAATGTGCAGCCCTTCCAGTACAAAGAGCATAATGTGCAGCCCTCTTAGCACACAGAGCATAATGTGCAGCCCTCCCAGTACACAGAGCATAATAAAAGTTAACAGAGCATAATGTGCAGCTCTCCCAGTGGACACAGCATAATGTGCAGCCTTCTGAGCTGCACACAGAGAATAATGTGCATCCCTCCAAGCACACACAGCATAATGTGCAGCCCTCTGAGCCCAGAAAGCATAATGTGCAGCCCTCCCAGCACATAGAGCATAATGTGCAGCCCTCCCAGCACACAAAGCATAAGGTGCAGTCCTCCCAGTTAACAGAGCATAATGTGCAGCCCTCCCAGCACACACAGAGCATAATGTGCAGTCCTCCCAGCACACAGAGCATAATGTGCAGTCCTCCCAGCACACAGAGCATAATGTGCAGCCCTCACGGCACACAGAGCATAATGTGCAGCCCTCACGGCACACAGAGCATAATGTGCAGCCCTCACGGCACACAGAGCATAATGTGCAGCCCTCCCAGCACACAGAGCATAATGTGCAGCCCTCACGGCACACACAGAGCATAATGTGCAGCCCTCACGGCACACACAGAGCATAATGTGCAGCCCTCACGGCACACAGAGCATAATGTGCAGCCCTCACGGCACACACAGAGCATAATGTGCAGCCCTCACGGCACACACAGAGCATAATGTGCAGCCCTCACGGCACACACAGAGCATAATGTGCAGCCCTCACGGCACACACAGAGCATAATGTGCAGCCCTCCCAGCACACAGAGCATAATGTGCAGCCCTCCCAGCATACAGAGCATAATGTGCAGCCCTCCCAGCATACAGAGCATAATGTGCAGTCCTCTCAGTTAACAGAGCATAATGTGCAGCTCTCCCAGTGGACACAGCATAATGTACAGCGCTCCGAGCTGCACACAGAGAATAATGTGCAGCCCTCCAAGCACACAAATGGCTGCACACAGAGAAAAATTGTGCATCCCTCCAAGCACACACAGCATAATGTGCAGCCCTCTGAGCCCAGAAAGCATAATGTGCAGCCCTCCCAGCACACAGAGCATAATGTGCAGCACACAGAGCATAATGTGCAGCCCTCCCAGCACACAGAGCATAATGTGCAGCCCTCCCAGCACACAGAGCATAATGTGCAGCCCTCCCAGCACACAGAGCATAATGTGCAGCCCTCCCAGCACACAGAGCATAATGTGCAGCCCTCTCAGTTAACAGAGCATAATGTGCAGCTCTCCCAGTGGACACAGCATAATGTGCAGCCATCCGAGCTGCACACAGAGAGTTGGCACCTAGTTACTAATCTCAGTGAAGTTGGCACCTAGTTACCAATACTAAGTGAGGCTGGCACCAATTTACTAATATTTACTAATACTAAGTCTCCCTGGCACCCACTCACTAATACTCACAGTCAATGGCACCCAGTCAATAATACTAATTTTCCCTCACACTTAGTCACTAATACTCAGTGTCCCTGGCACCAACTCACTAATACTCAGTGTCCCTGGCACCAACTCCCTAATACTCAGTGTCTCTGCACAAACTCAATTATACTCCCCTGCATCCACTCACTAGACACAAAGAGCATAGTGTGCAGCCCTCCCAGCGCATAAACCATACGTTTACAACATTCCCATTCTAAAAAGCATAATGTGCCGAATGGCCAGCACACAGAGCATAATGTGCAGCCCTCTCAGCACACAGAGCATAATGTGCAGCCCTCCCAGCATACAGAGCATTATGTGCAGCCCTCTCAGTCAACTGAGCATAATGTGCAGCCCTCTCAGTCAACAGAGCATAATGTGCAGCCCTCTCAGCCAACAGAGCATAATGTGCAGCCCTCCCAGCACACAGAGCATAATGGGCAGCCCTCCCAGCACACAGAGCATAATGGGCAGCCCTCCCAGCACGCAGAGCATAATGTGCAGCCCTCCCAGCACGCAGAGCATAATGTGCAGCCCTCCCAGCACACAGAGCATTATGTGCAGCCCTCTCAGCACAAAGAGCATAATGTGCAGCCCTCCCAGCATACAGAGCATATTGTGCAGCCCTCCCAGCACACAGAGCATAATGTGCAGCCCTCCCAGCACACAGAGCATAATGTGGATCCCTCCAAGCGCACAGAGTATAAAGTGCAGCCCTCTGAGCCCAGAAAGCATAATGTGCAGCCCTCTGAGCCCAGAAAGCATAATGTGCAGCCCTCCCAGCACACACAGAGCATAATGTGCAGCCCTCCCAGCACACACAGAGCATAATGTGCAGCCCTCCCAGCACACACAGAGCATAATGTGCAGCCCTCCCAGCACACACAGAGCATAATGTGCAGCCCTCCCAGCACACACAGAGCATAATGTGCAGCCCTCCCAGCACACACAGAGCATAATGTGCAGCCCTCCCAGCACACACAGAGCATAATGTGCAGCCCTCCCAGCACACACAGAGCATAATGTGCAGCCCTCCCAGCACACAGAGCATAATGTGCAGCCCTCCCAGCACACAGAGCATAATGTGCAGCCCTCCCAGCACACAGAGCATAATGTGCAGCCCTCCCAGCACACAGAGCATAATGTGCAGCCCTCCCAGCACACAGAGCATAATGTGCAGCCCTCCCAGCACACAGAGCATAATGTGCAGCCCTCCCAGCACACAGAGCATAATGTGCAGCCCTCCCAGCACACAGAGCATAATGTGCAGCCCTCCCAGCACACAGAGCATAATGTGCAGCCCTCCCAGCACACAGAGCATAATCTGCAGCCCTCCCAGCACACAGAGCATAATCTGCAGCCCTCCCAGCACACAGAGCATAATGTGCAGCCCTCCCAGCATACAGAGCATATTGTGCAGCCCTCTGAGCCCAAAAAGCATAATTTGCAGCCCTCTGAGCCCAGAATGCATAATGTGCACACCTCCCAGCACACAGAGCATAATGTGCAGTCTTCTCAGTTAACAGAGCATAATGTGCAGCTCTCCCAGTGGACACAGCATAATGTGCAGCCCTCCGAGCTGCACACAGAGAATAATGTGCAGCCCTCCAAGCACACAAATGGCTGCACACAGAGAAAAATTGTGCATCCCTCCAAGCACACACAGCATAATGTGCAGCCCTCTGAGCCCAGAAAGCATAATGTGCAGCCCTCCCAGCACACAGAGCATAATGTGCAGCCCTCCCAGCACACAGAGCATAATGTGCAGCCCTCCCAGCACACAGAGCATAATGTGCAGCCCTCCCAGCACACAGAGCATAATGTGCAGCCCTCCCAGCACACAGAGCATAATGTGCAGCCCTCCCAGCACACAGAGCATAATGTGCAGCCCTCCCAGCACACAGAGCATAATGTGCAGCCCTCCCAGCACACAGAGCATAATGTGCAGCCCTCCCAGCACACAGAGCATAATGTGCAGCCCTCCCAGCACACAGAGCATAATGTGCAGCCCTCCCAGCACACAGAGCATAATGTGCAGCCCTCCCAGCACACAGAGCATAATGTGCAGCCCTCCCAGCACACAGAGCATAATGTGCAGCCCTCCCAGCACACAGAGCATAAGGTGCAGCCCTCCCAGCACACAGAGAGCATAATGTGCAGCCCTCCCAGCACACACAGAGCATAATGTGCAGCCCTCCCAGCACACACAGAGCATAATGTGCAGCCCTCCCAGCACACACAGAGCATAATGTGCAGCCCTCCCAGCACACACAGAGCATAATGTGCAGCCCTCCCAGCACACACAGAGCATAATGTGCAGCCCTCCCAGCACACACAGAGCATAATGTGCAGCCCTCTAAGCACACACAGAGCATAATGTGCAGCCATCACGGCACACACAGAGCATAATGTGCAGCCTTCACGGCACACACAGAGCATAATGTGCAGCCCTCCCGGCACACACAGAGCATAATGTGCAGCCCTCCCAGCACACAAAGCATAATGTGCAGCCCTCCCAGCACACAAAGCATAATGTGCAGCCCTCCCAGCACACAAAGCATAATGTGCAGCCCTCCCAGCACACAGAGCATAATGTGCAGCCCTCCCAGCACACAAAGCATAATGTGCAGCCCTCCCAGCACACAGAGCATAATGTGCAGCCCTCCCAGCACACAAAGCATAATCTGCAGCCCTCCCAGCACACAGAGCATAATCTGCAGCCCTCCCAGCACACAGAGCATAATGTGCAGCCCTCCCAGCATACAGAGCATATCGTGCAGCCCTCTGAGCCCAAAAAGCATAATTTGCAGCCCTCTGAGCCCAGAATGCATAATGTGCACACCTCCCAGCACACAGAGCATAATGTGCAGTCTTCTCAGTTAACAGAGCATAATGTGCAGCTCTCCCAGTGGACACAGCATAATGTGCAGCCCTCCGAGCTGCACACAGAGAATAATGTGCAGCCCTCCAAGCACACAAATGGCTGCACACAGAGAAAAATTGTGCATCCCTCCAAGCACACACAGCATAATGTGCAGCCCTCTGAGCCCAGAAAGCATAATGTGCAGCCCTCCCAGCACACAGAGCATAATGTGCAGCCCTCCCAGCACACAGAGCATAATGTGCAGCCCTCCCAGCACACAGAGCATAATGTGCAGCCCTCCCAGCACACAGAGCATAATGTGCAGCCCTCCCAGCACACAGAGCATAATGTGCAGCTCTCCCAGTGGACACAGCATAATGTGCAGCCCTCCGAGCTGCACACAGAGAATAATGTGCAGCCCTCCAAGCACACAAATGGCTGCACACAGAGAAAAATTGTGCATCCCTCCAAGCACACACAGCATAATGTGCAGCCCTCTGAGCCCAGAAAGCATAATGTGCAGCCCTCCCAGCACACAGAGCATAATGTGCAGCCCTCCCAGCACACAGAGCATAATGTGCAGCCCTCCCAGCACACAGAGCATAATGTGCAGCCCTCCCAGCACACAAAGCATAATGTGCAGCCCTCCCAGCACACAGAGCATAATGTGCAGCCCTCCCAGCACACAGAGCATAATGTGCAGTCTTCTCAGTTAACAGCATAATGTGCAGCTCTCCCAGCACTCAGAGCATAATGTGCAGCCCTCCCAGCACTCAGAGCATAATGTGCAGCCCTCCCAGCACTCAGAGCATAATGTGCAGCCCTCCCAGCACTCAGAGCATAATGTGCAGCCTTCCCGGCACACACAGAGCATAATGTGCAGCCCTCCCGGCACACACAGAGCATAATGTGCAGCCCTCCCGGCACACACAGAGCATAATGTGCAGCCCTCCCGGCACACACAGAGCATAATGTGCAGCCCTCCCGGCACACACAGAGCATAATGTGCAGCCCTCTAAGCACACACAGAGCATAATGTGCAGCCCTCACGGCACACACAGAACATAATGTGCAGCCCTTACGGCACACACAGAGCATAATGTGCAGCCCTCCCAGCACACAAAGCATAATGTGCAGCCCTCCCAGCACACAGAGCATAATGTGCAGCCCTCCCAGCACACAGAGCATAATGTGCAGCCCTCCCAGCACACAGAGAATAATGTGCAGCCCTCCCAGCACACAGAGCATAATGTGCAGCCCTCCCAGCACACAGAGCATAATGTGCAGCCCTCCCAGCACACAGAGCATAATGTGCAGCCCTCCCAGCACACAGAGCATAATGTGCAGCCCTCCCAGCACACAGAGCATAAGGTGCAGCCCTCCCAGCACACAGAGCATAAGGTGCAGCCCTCCCAGCACACAGAGCATAAGGTGCAGCCCTCACAACACACACAGAGCATAATGTGCAGCCCTCCCAGCACTCAGAGCATAATGTACAGCCCTCCCAGCACCTAGTTACTAGTTGGCACCTAGTTACTAATACTCAGTGAAGTTGGCACCTAGTTAGCAATACTAAGTGAGGCTGGCACCAATTTACTAATATTTACTAATACTAAGTCTCCCTGGCACCCACTCACTAATACTCACAGTCAATGGCACCCAGTCAATAATACTAATTTTCCCTCACACTTAGTCACTAATACTCAGTGTCCCTGGCACCAACTCCCTAATACTCAGTGTCTCTGCACAAACGCAATTATGCTCAGTGTCCCCTGCATCCACTCACTAGACACAAAGAGCATAGTGTGCAGCCCTCCCAGCGCATAAACCAAACTTTACAACATTCCCATTCTAAAAAGCATAATGTGCCGAACGGCCAGCACAGAGAGCATAATGTGCAGTCCTCCCAGCACAGAGAGCATAATGTTCAGCCCTCCCAGCACACAGAGCATAATGTGCAGCCCTCCCAGCACACAGAGCATAATGTGCAGACCTCCCAGCACACAGAGCATAATGTGCAGACCTCCCAGCACACAGAGCATAATGTGCTGCCCTCCTAGCAGAGAGAGCATAATGTGGATCCCTCCAAGCACACAGGGCATAATGTGCAGCCCTCCCATCCCTCAGAGCATAATGTGCAGCCCTCCCAGCACACAGAGCATAATATGCAGCCCTCCCAGCACACAGAGCATAATGTGCAGCCCTCCCAGCACACAGAGCATATCGTGCAGCCCTCTGAGCCCAAAAAGCATAATTTGCAGCCCTCTGAGCCCAGAATGCATAATGTGCAGCCCTCCCAGCACACAGAGCATAATGTGCAGTCCTCTCAGTTAACAGAGCCTAATGTGCAGCTCTCCCAGTGGACACAGCATAATGTGCAGCCCTCCGAGCTGCACACAGAGAATAATGTGCAGCCCTCCAAGCACACAAATGGCTGCACACAGAGAAAAATTGTGCATCCCTCCAAGCACACAGAGCATAATGTGCAATCTTCTCAGTTAACAGAGCATAATGTGCAGCTCTCCCAGTGGACACAGCATAATGTGCAGCCCTCCGAGCTGCACAAAGAGAATAATGTGCAGCCCTCCAAGCACACAAATGGCTGCACACAGAGAAAAATTGTGCATCCATCCAAGCACACACAGCATAATGTGCAGCCCTCCCAGCACACAGAGCATAATGTGCAGCCCTCCCAGCACACAAAGCATAAGATGCAGCCCTCCCAGCACACAGAGCATAATGTGCAGCCCTCCCAGCACACAGAGCATAATGTGCAGCCCTCCAAGCACACAAATGGCTGCACACAGAGAAAAAATGTGCATCCCTCCAAGCACACACAGCATAATGTGCAGCCCTCTGAGCCCAGAAAGCATAATGTGCAGCCCTCCCAGCACACAGAGCATAATGTGCAGCCCTCCCAGCACACAAAGCATAAGGTGCAGCTCTCCCAGCGCACAGAGCATAATGTGCAGCCCTCCCAGCACACACAGAGCATAATGTGCAGCCCTCCCAGCACACACAGAGCATAATGTGCAGCCCTCCCAGAACACACAGAGCATAATGTGCAGCCCTCCCAGCACTCAGAGCATAATGTGCAGCCCTCCCAGCACTCAGAGCATAATGTGCAGCCCTCTCAGCACTCAGAGCATAATGTGCAGCCCTCACGGCACACACAGAGCATAATGTGCAGCCCTCACGGCACACACAGAGCATAATGTGCAGCCCTCACGGCACACACAGAGCATAATGTGCAGCCCTCCCAGCACACACAGAGCATAATGTGCAGCCCTCACGGCACACACAGAGCATAATGTGCAGCCCTCACGGCACACACAGAGCATAATGTGCAGCCCTCATGGCACACACAGAGCATAATGTGCAGCCCTCCCAGCACACAGAGCATAATGTGCAGCCCTCCCAGCACACAGAGCATAATGTGCAGCCCTCCCAGCACACAGAGCATAATGTGCAGCCCTCCCAGCACACAGAGCATAATGTGCAGCCCTCCCAGCACACAGAGCATAAGGTGCAGCCCTCCCAGCACACAGAGCATAAGGTGCAGCCCTCCCAGCACACAGAGCATAAGGTGCAGCCCTCCCAGCACACAGAGCATAAGGTGCAGCCCTCCCAGCACACACAGAGCATAAGGTGCAGCCCTCCCAGCACACACAGAGCATAAGGTGCAGCCCTCCCAGCACACACAGAGCATAAGGTGCAGCCCTCCCAGCACACACAGAGCATAAGGTGCAGCCCTCCCAGCACACACAGAGCATAAGGTGCAGCCCTCCCAGCACACACAGAGCATAATGTGCAGCCCTCCCAGCACACACAGAGCATAATGTGCAGCCCTCCCAGCACACAGAGCATAATGTGCAGACCTCCCAGCACACAGAGCATAAGGTGCAGCCCTCCCAGCACACACATAGCATAATGTGCAGCCCTCCCAGCACACACACAGCATAATATGCAGCCCTCCCAGCACACAAAGCATAAGGTGCAGCCCTCCCAGCACACAGAGCATAATGTACAGCCCTCCCAGCACGTAGTTACTAGTTGGCACCTAGTTACTAATACTCAGTGAGACTGGCACCTAGTTACTAATACTCAGTGAAGTTGGCACCTAGTTACTAATCTCAGTGAAGTTGGCACCTAGTTACCAATACTAAGTGAGGCTGGCACCAATGTACTAATATTTACTAATACTAAGTCTCCCTGGCACCCACTCACTAATACTCAGTGTCAATGGCACCCAGTCAATAATACTAATTTTCCCTCACACTTAGTCACTAATACTCAGTGTCCCTGGCACCAACTCACTAATACTCAGTGTCCCTGGCACCAACTACCTAATACTCAGTGTCTCTGCACAAACTCAATTATACTCAGTGTCCCCTGCATCCACTCACTAGACACAAAGAGCGTAGTGTGCAGTCCTCCCAGTGCATAAACCATACTTTACAACATTCCCATTCTAAAAAGCATAATGTGCCGAACGGCCAGCACACAGAGCATAATGTGCAGCCCTCTCAGCACAAAGAGCATAATGTGCAGCCCTCCCAGCATACAGGGCACTATGTGCAGCCCTCTCAGTCAACTGAGCATAATGTGCCGCCCTCTCAGTCAACAGAGCATAATTTGCAGCCCTCCCAGCACACAGAGCATAATGTGCAGCCCTCACGGCACACACAGAGCATAATGTGCAGCCCTCTAAGCACACACAGAGCATAATGTGCAGCCCTCACGGCACACACAGAGCATAATGTGCCGCCCTCTCAGTCAACAGCATAATATGCAGCCCTCCCAGCACACAGAGCATAATGTGCAGCCCTCCCAGCACACAGAGCATATCGTGCAGCCCTCTGAGCCCAAAAAGCATAATTTGCAGCCCTCTGAGCCTAGAATTCATAATGTGCTGCCCTCCAAGCAGAGAGAGCATAATGTGGATCCCTCCAAGCACACAGGGCATAATGTGCAGCCCTCCCAGCACTCAGAGCATAATGTGCAGCCCTCCCAGCACACAGAGCATAATGTGCAGCCCTCCCAGCACACAGAGCACATCGTGCAGCCCTCTGAGCCCAAAAAGCATAATTTGCAGCCCTCTGAGCCTAGAATGCATAATGTGCAGCCCTCCCAGCACACAGAGCATAATGTGCAGTCCTCTCAGTTAACAGAGCCTAATGTGCAGCTCTCCCAGTGGACACAGCATAATGTGCAGCCCTCCGAGCTGCACACAGAGAATAATGTGCAGCCCTCCAAGCACACAAATGGCTGCACACAGAGAAAAATTGTGCATCCCTCCAAGCACACACAGCATAATGTGCAGCCCTCTGAGCCCAGAAAGCATAATGTGCAGCCCTCCCAGCACACAGAGCATAATGTGCAGCCCTCCCAGCACACAGAGCATAATGTGCAGCCCTCCCAGCACACAGAGCATAATGTGCAGCCCTCCCAGCACACAGAGCATAATGTGCAGCCCTCCCAGCACACAGAGCATAATGTGCAGCCCTCCCAGCACACAGAGCATAATGTGCAGCCCTCCCAGCACACAGAGCATAATGTGCAGCCCTCCCAGCACACAGAGCATAATGTGCAGTCCTCTCAGTTAACAGAGCCTAATGTGCAGCTCTCCCAGTGGACACAGCATAATGTGCAGCCCTCCGAGCTGCACAAAGAGAATAATGTGCAGCCCTCCAAGCACACAAATGGCTGCACACAGTGAAAAATTGTGCATCCCTCCAAGCATACACAGCATAATGTGCAGCCCTCTGAGCCCAGAAAGCATGAGGGGCAGCCCTCCCAGCACACAAAGCATAAGGTGCAGCCCTCCCAGCACACATAGCATAATGTGCAGCCCTCCCAGCACAAAAAGCATAATGTGCAGTCCTCTCAGTTAACAGAGCATAATGTGCAGCTCTCCCAGTGGACACAGCATAATGTGCAGCCCTCCGAGCTGCACACAGAGAATAATGTGCAGCCCTCCAAGCACACAAATGGCTGCACACAGAAAAAAATTGTGTATCCCTCCAAGCACACACAGCATAATGTGCAGCCCTCTGAGCCCAGAAAGCATAATGTGCAGCCCTCCCAGCACACAGAGCATAATGTGCAGCCCTCCCAGCACACAGAGCATAATGTGCAGCCCTCCCAGCACACAGAGCATAATGTGCAGACCTCTCAGCACACAAAGCATAATGTGCAGCCCTCCCAGCACAAAGAGCATAATGTGTAGCCCTCCCAGCACAAAGAGCATAATGTGCAGCCCTCCCAGCACACAGAGCATAATGTGCAGCCCTCTCAGCACACAGAGCATAATGTGCAGCCCTCTCAGCACACAAAGCATAATGTGCAGCCCTCTCAGCACACAAAGCATAATGTGCAGCCCTCTCAGCACACAGAGCATAATGTGCAGCCCTCTCAGCACACAGAGCATAATGTGCAGCCCTCTCAGCACACAGAGCATAATGTGCAGCCCTCTCAGCACACAGAGCATAATGTGCAGCCCTCTCAGCACACAGAGCATAATGTGCAGCCCTCTCAGCACACAAAGCATAATGTGCAGCCCTCCCAGCACACAGAGCATAATGTGCAGCCCTCCCAGCACACAGAGCATAATGTGCAGCCCTCCCAGCACACAGAGCATAATGTGCAGCCCTCCCAGCACACAGAGCATAATGTGCAGCCCTCCCAGCACACAGAGCATAATGTGCAGCCCTCCCAGCACACAGAGCATAATGTGCAGCCCTCCCAGCACACAGAGCATAATGTGCAGCCCTCCCAGCACACAGAGCATAATGTGCAGCCCTCCCAGCACACAGAGCATAATGTGCAGCCCTCCCAGCACACAGAGCATAATGTGCAGCCCTCTCAGCACACAGAGCATAACGTGCAGCCCTCTTAGCCCACACAGAGCATAATATGCAGCCCTCCCAGCACACAGAGCATAACATGCAGCCCTCTTAGCACACACAGAGCATAATGTGCAGACCTCCCATCCCTCAGAGCATAATGTGCAGCCTTCCCAGCACACAGAGGAGGGCTGCACATTATGCTCCATGTTCTAGAAGGGCTGCACATTCTGCTCTGTGCTCGGAGCGCTGCACATTATGCTCTGTGTGCTGGGAAGGCTGTACATTATGCTCTGTGTGCTTGGAAGGCTGCACGTTATGCTCTGTGTGCTGGGAAGGCTGCACATTATGCTCTGTGTGCTGGGAGGGCTGCACATTATGCTCTGTGTGCTGGGAGGGCTGCATATTATGCTCTGTGTGCTGGGAGGGCTGCATATTATGCTCTGTGTGCTGGGAGGGCTGCATATTATGCTCTGTGTGCTGGGAGGGCTGCATATTATGCTCTGTGTGCTGGGAGGGCTGCATATTATGCTCTGTGTGGGCTAAGAGGGCTGCATATTATGCTTTGTGTGCTGGGAGGGCTGCACATTATGCTCTGTGTGCTGGGAGGGCTGCACATTATGCTCTGTGTGCTGGGAGGGCTGCACATTATGCTTTGTGTGCTGGGAGGGCTGCACATTATGCTTTGTGTGCTGGGAGGGCTGCACGTTATGCTCTGTGTGCTGTGAGGACTGCATTTTATGCTTTCTGTGCTGAGAGGGCTGCACATTATGCTTTGTGTGCTGGGAGGGCTGCACATTATGCTCTTTGTGCTGAGAGGGCTGCACATTATGCTCTGTGTGCTGGGAGGGCTGCACATTATGCTCTGTGTGCTGGGAGGGCTGCACATTATGCTCTGTGTGCTGGGAGGGCTGCACATTATGCTCTGTGTGCTGCGAGGGCTGCACATTATGCTCTGTGTGCTGGGAGGGCTGCACATTATGCTCTGTGTGCTGGGAGGGCTGCACATTATGCTCTGTGTGCTGGGAGGGCTGCACATTATGCTCTGTGTGCTGGGAGGGCTGCACATTATGCTCTGTGTGCTGGGAGGGCTGCACATTATGCTCTGTGTGCTGGGAGGGTTGCACATTATGCTCTGTGTGATAGGAGGGCTGCACATTATGCTCTGTGTGCTGGGAGGGCTGCACATTATGCTCTGTGTGCTTAGAAGGCTGAACACTATACTCTGTGTGATAGGAGGACAGCACATTGTGCTTTTTGTGCTGAGGGGGCTTTTTTTTTAAAGAAAACAAAGCATAATGTGAAGCCTTCTCAGCACACAGAGCATAATGTGCAGCCCTCCCAGCACACAGAGCATAATGTGCAGCCCTCCCAGCACACAGAGCATAATGTGCAGCCCTCCCAGCACACAGAGCATAATGTGCAGCCCTCCCAGCACACAGAGCATAATGTGCAGCCCTCCCAGCACACAGAGCATAATGTGCAGCCCTACCAGCACACAGAGCATAATGTGCAGCCCTCCTAGCACACAGAGCATAATGTGCAGCCCTCCTAGCACACAGAGCATAATGTGCAGCCCTACCAGCACACAGAGCATAATGTGCAGCCCTCCTAGCACGCAAAGCATAATGTGCAGCCCTCCCAGCACACAGAGCATAATGTGCAGCCCTCTTAGCACAAAGAAGCATAATGTGCAGCCCTCTTAGCACAAAGAAGCATAATGTGCAGCCCTCTTAGCACAAAGAAGCATAATGTGCAGCCCTCTTAGCACACAGAGCATAATGTGAAGCCCTCCCAGCACACAAAGCATAATGTGCAGCCCTCCCAGCACACAAAGCATAATGTGCAGCCCTCCCAGCACACAAAGCATAATGTGCAGCCCTCCCAGCACACAAAGCATAATGTGCAGCCCTCCCAGCACACAGAGCATAATGTGCAGCCCTCTTAGCACACAGAGCATAATGTGCAGCCCTCCCAGCACACAAAGCATAATGTGCAGCCCTCCCAGCACACAGAGAATAATGTGCAGCCCTCCCAGCACACAGAGCATAATGTAAAAAGAGGTGTAGACCGAGCACCACAGGATTTGACCTCTAGCTTATATACAAAGACCTGCTAGCCGGCCCGAAATAAAACAAAATCAAAAAAGTTGGATGTATAAAGCGCCTATGGAGGCAGAGGTGGTTAGATTCAAAATCAATGGTAGAGATTTAAATGCCCTCCCAGCACACAGAGCATAATGTGCAGCCCTCCCAGCACACACATTGAAACGCAATAAAGATCAGTAACAAACTCACTATATATAATGTAACACAATAAAGATAAGTAACAAACTGACTATATATATATATAATGTAACACAATAAAGATCAGTAACAAACTGACTATATAATGTAACACAATAAAGATAAGTAACAAACTGACTATATATATATATATAATGTAACACAATAAAGATCAGTAACAAACTCACTATATATAATGTAACACAATAAAGATAAGTAACAAACTGACTATATATAATGTAACACAATAAAGATAAGTAACAAACTGACTATATATAATGTAACACAATAAAGATAAGTAACAAACTGACTATATATATATAATGTAACACAATAAAGATCAGTAACAAACTCACTATATAATGTAACACAATAAATATCAGTAACAAACTGACTATATATAATGTAACACAATAAAGATCAGTTACAAACTGACTATATAATGTAACACAGTAAAGATAAGTAACAAACTCACTATAAAATGTAACACAATAAAGATAAGTAACAAACTGACTATATAAAATGTAACACAATAAAGATCAGTAACAAACTCACTATATAATATAACACAATAAAGATCAGTAACAAACTCACTATATAATTTAACACAATAAAGATTAGTAACAAACTCACTATATAATATAACACAATAAAGATCAGTAACAAACTGACTATATATAATGTAACACAATAAAGATCAGTAACAAACTGACTATGTATAATGTAACACAATAAAGATCAGTTACAAACCGACTATGTATAATGTAACACAACAAAGATCAGTAACAAACTGACTATAATGTAACACAATAAAGATAAGTAACAAACTGACTATATATATATATAATGTAACACAATAAAGATCAGTAACAAACTCACTATATATAATGTAACACAATAAAGATAAGTAACAAACTGACTATATATAATGTAACACAATAAAGATAAGTAACAAACTGACTATATATATATAATGTAACACAATAAAGATCAGTAACAAACTCACTATATAATGTAACACAATAAATATCAGTAACAAACTGACTATATATAATGTAACACAGTAAAGATAAGTAACAAACTCACTATAAAATGTAACACAATAAAGATAAGTAACAAACTCACTATATAATATAACACAATAAAGATCAGTAACAAACTCACTATATAATATAACACAATAAAGATCAGTAACAAACTCACTATATAATTTAACACAATAAAGATTAGTAACAAACTCACTATATAATATAACACAATAAAGATCAGTAACAAACTGACTATATATAATGTAACACAATAAAGATCAGTAACAAACTGACTATGTATAATGTAACACAATAAAGATCAGTTACAAACCGACTATGTATAATGTAACACAACAAAGATCAGTAACAAACTGACTATAATGTAACACAATAAAGATAAGTAACAAACTGACTATATTTAATGTAACACAATAAATATCAGTAACAAACTGACTATATGTAACACAATAAAGATCAATAACAAACTGACTATATAATGTAACACAATAAAGATCAGTACTAAGCGGACTATATAATTTAACACAATAAAGATCAGTTAAAAACTGACCATATAATGTTACACAATAAAGATCAGTAACAAACTGACTATATATAATGTAACACAATAAAGATCAGCAACAAACTGACTATATAATGTAACACAATAAAGAACAGTGACAAATTGACTATATATAATGTATCACAATAAAGATCAGTAACAAACTGACTATGTATAATGTAGCACACATTTTTTTTAATACTTTATTTTGCTCCATAGTATGATCGATTAACATCAAAAAGAAAAAAAGAAGAAAAAAATAAAAGAAATGCATACATATATCCAGCCTTTGACTCATTAGGCCAATTTACTCTATATGTCCAATTTTCTAAAGCAATACACATTTATTCATACATATTCTTTTAAACATACATAATAATACATTTACCAACATTTCCTACACCCATTATAACCCTTGCTTTGCATATGTTGTATATTTAATTCTACTTGAGACAATTCCATATTTTAATTGCATCAATGGCTAGATATTCTAAATAGTTAAACCAGTCTATAATAACCTACTATGGTATTTTATAATTTCTCCCCCTACCTAAAAGTCCCTCCCCCCTTCAACTTACACACACACAAAAAAGGGGCAGCACAATATTCTCAGTCCTAAATCAAACGATGAAAGTAATCTGAATTACTAAGGGGATATAACAATTGATTTAACAACGGCTCTGACATGGATTTGATAAGTTTGGACCACTTTGCTACACATTTTTGAATTTTGTTGTTATCATGTAACATAGTGGCATGTTGCTCTAATATTAGTTGTTTCATTATATAATTCTTCAATTCGTTAAATGTTAGATGTCGCTCATTCTTCCAGTTTCTTAACAACAAGTTCCTAGTTGTCAAAATTACTGTATTTATAAATTCCCAATCCTTGTTGTTCTCCCTATCAATGAGAAATATTATTATCTCGGCTATAAATGAGAAAGATTTTCCTTTGATAAAACTGTCTAATAACCGGACATTGCCATATGAGATGTAGTAAGTCTGCATCTAGAAGTTTGCATTTTGGGCATTTATTAAATTGACTATTCCCCCATACAGCGCCATTCTTCGGGGTATAATATACATTTTAGATGGGCTTCTCTCCAGGTTTCTGATTAATGTGGTCTTTTCGACTCTTCCCAGGGAGATTTTCACTAATTCTATTGATGCTGCCAATCTGGGTTCTTGGCTTCACTTTCTAGTTATGTCCTGTAAATGAATCTGTCCTTCTTCTAGTTCTAGTAGATGTTTATACCATGGAGATATCTTGTACACACCCTGTCCAGCCATGCTTACCCAGGTTTCTAATTTACCCTAGCTCTCTTTAAACCCATATTTTGTGGTAATCTAATTAACATAGTGTCTATTTTGTAGGTAAGCATAGAAGTCTTTATTGCTGAGAGAATACTCTCCTTTTTTTCTAAGTGTTTTTTATTGAGGAATGGAAATTGCATGAATATGCATCATGCGGACACAAATAATCAGAATTCCAAACATTAAAGAGGCATGACATAACAATTGTACAAAAGCTAACATTATTATTTGATGTTATATAACAAAAGTTATGTGTACATTAAAAGACCTCATTTTTTGTGTTTATAAACTTGGTAATAAACGATTTCCCCTTAATGAAAGAAAACGGCCACTTTTGGGTCACTGACAACCAGGTAGAATTGGAGCGGGGAATGTAAGGGAAAAGGCACTACAGGGCCCCTCAGAAAATAGTGTCATGCACATAAATGATAAAGATAATGACAAACTTTAGAACACGTGAACAATATAGGCATTCAATTATAGCCATTATGACATATCTCAGAGACCTCGATTTTGTGTTCTAGGAAAACATTAGCATTTGAGTAACTACCTTAGTGGTCACTCATGGACCACCTGGAAACTTATTATTATAGCGTACATGGTAGTTACACTGGAGGTTACTCTTTAACCATTTGGTTATATATATATAATAGGCTTATTATCCATGAGAGTAAAGTGAAAAGTGTTTCACAAATTGTGACATCTGATAACCCAATAAACAAATATTAAAAAAGGGGCTGAAATGGAGGCTATTCATAAAGTATTATAAAATAACTGTAGCAGGTAAGCAAGTGAGGGAGCCTAAGAGGCTTACAATCATCATGAGGGAGATGGGTGCACAAATTAGTCATTTAAACAACAGTACATGGTCTCTTATGCATATGACAATGGTAGCTATGGCAAATTAAAAGAATTTAAAGCACAAGTTAAGTAGAGGGGGAAGTTTTACCCTGTAAATAATCTTACTATGGATCTAAGTAGTTAATCCTACTTTTTAGTAAGAAACAGAAAAAAATAAGATATATAATCAAATGTTGTGTGGGCTGCGCCTCTGTCCAATCATCACCCAGACCAAATACAATTTCCCTTCTATTACCTAGACTATATGTTAAACTGTTAGACAATAAGGGCAATATCGCTAGAGATAGAGAGATAGTCTACTTGAAAAGTATGCACACAAAGCACTCTGGGCCCAGACTGTTGGGTAGTTATTAGAATAGAAGGTTTAAAATATAACTTATATTAGCTTATAAATCTTAAAATAAGGGTAACACACAATTAAAATCGACACAGACACTGACTTGTGTGATTTATAATGAGCGAGTAGTTGCGGGATTAATTATATATCCAGGCCTATCTGTGAATTTGTATATAATTCCCCACAATGAATTTACATAAAGTTCATTCTGTATAATGTAAATCACTTAATATTAGCTCCAAATTGAGTCTAACAATATTAATTCAATATCATCAGTTCCAAATATATAATTGGATTCGCTCTAATCTGAGTTTAAATGAGTCCTCATAGGGGCAGCAATAGTGTAGGGGCATGCCCCCAGAAATATGATACTAGCCCTTAGGGGTGAAACAGCTTTAGGGGACTATAATGAGCGTCAGGGCGCTCTATTTTTCCTTCTTTAATATTTTGTGATTATCATGTACACCATATGATAGTTTATAGTAAAAAATAAGGGGAAAATCCCTAATGGTGCCATTGTTTGTGTGTTGTAACATATATGTTAAACTGTACTTGCATGTAACATCAGAGACCAACAAGCAGATTGGCCTAAGCTGAAAAACTAAAACCACTGTTGGGTGCTTACTATTTACCTCATGCAATCCTACATGTAGAGAATTAATTATAGACATAACTAGAATAGGTATGTAACATTAACATGCTTAGCACTTTACTGGGAGAGGGCACTAAAAGAAGTCATGGCAAATTCAATGCTATTGGAGTGGTAGAGGGTGCAATAAAAATGTTATGTAGCTCATGTTCAGATATTCAGTGTTAAACAATACAATAGAGCGCAGGTAAGGTTGGTAAGTTATAGCCCTCTTAAGATACTACTCAGTCCAAAGTTCAGGATTACATGCCATCAAAGAGGGGGAACTATGTCTTATAAAGAAGCAATCCGGAGAGTGCTTAGAAAGAGTCAGGGCACAGTGACATCAGCCTATACCTTGCTTAGCAGGGTGTCAGTATATGGCAGGGTTATAACACAATATATTTAATAATTATCCTTTAAACTGAAACCCAAACATATGCATATACCAAAAACCATAAAATTAATATAAATTCCTGAATTCTTTATTATTAGTTAATATCTATGAACACATTGAAATATATGTTTAGGAACCAGAGTATGAGTCAATATTATACACATTTAAAACTATTAAAATATACTATGCAAAGTTCATAAAAGTTTACCTTTAAAACTAGCCTTATTCACAATAGAATTTCATTCAGTATACCCAATGAGATTCCAAGATATCTAGCTGCTAACATTCAAGCAATACAATTTTAACAGTGCTTAGTTAAACAATAGGACAATATATATATTCTAATTGAAACATCAGCAATTGTAAATATTATTTGTGCCAATAACCAAACTCTGAGTTATAACTCTATATTTGCACATATAAAACAACTTAGCATTAAGGATATATGTTTAACAATACACAGAATATGAATATAAACTAAAATACAAACTGCTCTTTTAAATCTCTTAACTACAATTTGAACATGGTCTTACCAATAACCTTTGTTTCAAATATTAAAAATTATACATCACCAATTTGAACCAATTTGTAGTTATCTTTTCCAAATATCTTTAGATCATCTCATTTGAAGGAACGTTATCGCATAGATCAAGGTAAGTTTTCAGTTTCTTGCTTAAAAGGATTGTGTCCCCAAGAGAATGGCTGCCTTATCAATCACTAGTAACAAGCAGATCACCAAAAACTCCTTTTTGTCTTGCATTTAGCTATTCCTTATATAATCATTGATGATCTTTTTCGGTTATGCCCACGGTAGCTTGTCCCTTCTTATTGGATACTTTGGGGAACGCTCCCTCATTGGCTCTGTATGTGTGTCCTAATAGAAAATCTATTTGGCTGTCACACCATTCCAATCCCCTAGGGGGCAGCAGACAACCAACCAGATTCATTTAACCATTTCTAACATTTAACAATATTTCCCATATAATGATTATATTAAACAATACTATAACATTGCATTAATCAATTACAATATTAATTATAGATAGGGTAGTATCATGTCAATTTTCTTATTTCCCTGATATCAAATACATTTTGTTTTTAACATTATATTATATCAAAGTAATTTGTATTGCTAACTTATTAGCTTAAAATCCATTAAAAATGCCAAGTAATTTCCCCACATTTATATACAAATACAGCATATTTCATATTTCTAATAAATCCTGAATGCATGAATCTTGTCTATGCAGATCTGAAATTAAAATAATAGGGTTATTCGTTTTTATGTTAAAATATAAAATATCCATATGTCTGTTTTTATGATTAAGGACCTCTTGTTTTCCTGTGAAATAAAGGGAAAAATTGTCAAATATGTATACATTTATTTGCAGCATTTATCTAAATTATTACTATTAATCATTGCTGTTTAGGTCCATTAAATATCCATTCCTATGCTGTATTTTAACAAGGGGTTTAAAAGTATAATTTAGAAAATGTGTTTTTAGCTGGTCAAATTTTTACTGCCTCAATACACAGGAAGGAACTAATTAACAGGTCTATGCTAATCACTATGTAGTCATAATTTCACTTGTTTATTTGATTTTAGGCCCAGAATGTTGTCTACATACACAGAAGGGATCATTTTACAAGTAGTTGTAAAAAGTTATAATTTCTTGGACATGTTTGTAGCTTCAAATATACTCACAGACGGATCGGCTACACCTTGGGCAGAAAATCCATATATGGGCATGTATCCTAATCTAGGCACCATACATTATGTTATCTTCCATTTCCTTGAAATTGTGAGCATCTCATTTAGCCTCAAAGACAGATCCCAGACACCCCGTCCCCACTCACTGTATGGGGTCATCTATCTGACAATCTATCCTTCTTTTAAATTACCTTTATGATTCATCCTGTGTAACAAAAAACAGTGGGACTAAATTTCACACAGTGCCATTTTAAGTTTTTAGAAATTAAATGAATTATTTGATGTACACAGCCACAGAACTATTAAATAACAATAAGTATACCTGTGTATGTCATCTAATAATATTTAAAATACCTTGACATAAATCCCCCTTCCAATTCAAATATATGTAGGACACATGTATTTGAATTGGCTTAAAGTCAGTGGTATTTGGTGAGTGTGTTGACCGTACACATCATAGACAGTCTTCTATGTAGAGAGTCTGTCATTTGTTTTTAGCCTTCATGCTTATCAGCTAGGCATCTTTAAACTACAGTATGTCTTTAGTGTATTTGGAGATATGACTTCATTCTCCCTCTATGACTTGTAGTTGGGACCTAGGATGACACGCTCGCAATTGATTGATATGGACCCATTTATATATGAAACTTTCTTTTTTGGAAATCCGTATTTTATAGGCCACTGGCGATATTTTGTCAGTAATGACAAAAGGACCTTTCCATGATGGAAGAAATTTCTTCTTCCTAACCTGATCTCTTCCAAAGTTATAAAGATAAACTTTATCATTTATTTCATATTCCTTTTTGGACGTTTTGAGATCATAATAGGTTTTAGTGGCAGTTGCGGCCTTCTCTAAGTTCCTTTGAGCAAATGCAAATGCATATTGCAGGTGCTTTCATAGGTTCTCCACATATTGATGTGTATTGGTAGCAAATGTAGAAAAGGATTTCAGGAGTCGCTGGTGAGGTCAATTCAAAAAAGCATTTATTCAGATAAAACAAGTCACAGGATGGTAATAGCAGCCCTCCAGTGATACAAGCTTACGCGTTTCGGCTACATGCCGTAATCATAGCTCATACACTCCCTTCTTACTCTAGGCTTTAAAAAGGGGGTAAAAACATATTATTGGTTGAAAGGCTGTAACCAGGTTAACTCCTTCCTTCCCGGTTTACCAGACATCAAATACACAAACCCATTAGCCGATGTGATGATTAAAGAAAATTCTGTCATTCTGTGACTAAGTTCTAATGTAAAATACAAAACTTATGCATTTAGTGTTCAGTGCACTAAGTAATGTTACTGATGTTACTGTGTATTGCACTTGTTTAAGGGGGACACTATTCAGAGCACTATCTTAATGATTACTTCAAGATTCCTAAATTTATACTTGTCAGTAATCTGGTTAAGGATTTTAAATTCTTACTTGATTTTAAATATTAAAGCCACAAAAATGCTTGTGAAGCTTACTGCAGCTAGTTGGCTGACCATCTTGCTTTTATTCTCTTCGTATTTTGTTTGTCTCTTAACATTAAGTGTCACTGAGAATACCCCCATCTACAATCAACAAAGCCAGTCTATTCTACAATTCTGTTTATAATTTAATATGATATTAGGGTTACTTGCTAGTTACTCCTTCTTTCCCTTATCAAAGAAACCATATTATGTTAATGTGCTATATGACTAAATTAGCTATCCATGGTCATGGTTCATTTAAATACACTTAATAACTCTCAAATCTTAAATTGTCAGATTGACTGAGTCACAGATTTTATGAATGTTGATTGGAAGATTACTTAAATACTTGTTTCCAATATTAATACATATTATACTAAATCCAATGATTAATGAGGTCATAGGCCGAATTTAGGCCTGTTGGAAACCTTGTTTTTAATTTGAAGATCCAAAATATCTCCTTTTTGGCAAGCACAGACTCCCTGTCCCCCCCTCTTCGCCCCGCATCTATAGTCTCAATGATCGTCCATTTAAAATAAGTATTATCTGTATTATGGAACAATTTAAAATGTTGGACGAGGGGGGTAGTCAGAAGGCCCGTCTTAATATCCAGTAAATGCTCCCTAATGCGAGCTCGTACCTCCCGTGTGGTCATGCCCACATATTGTAGATTGCATGCCACACAACCCGCTAGGTAAATTACAAAAATGTTTCTGCAATTCATGCATTTATCATGTTTGTACTCTGCACCAGTTACACTGCATCTGAATCCATTGCCTGTCAATAGGTGTTCACATGCTTTGCATGTAGAATTGTGACACCTGAAGATACCTTTGCAACTAAGCCAAGAGTTTGTTTGTTCTCTCCGTTTACTTTTTAATTGTGTAGGCGCCAGAAGGTTGCCCACCGTGACTCCCTTTCTAAAGGAACATTTACAACCTTGTTCCACTGCACTGGCTAATGAATCATCTGCTGGTAGTAGTCTGTAATGTTTTCTTATTATTTGACATATTTTGTTATATTGGGTACTATAATCTGTTACGAAATAAATGTGGTCACTGTCGAACACATTTGTTTCAGATTTCTCCAATAATTGCTTTCTACTAGAGGAGAATACCTCCCTCTTAATCTTGTTAATCTCGGATGTCTTATACCCTCTTGCCTTCAGGCGATCAGTTAGCTTTTCGGCATGTGTTTCATACTGCTTCGAATCACTACAGTTGCGTTTCAGACGGGTAAACTGACCCTTTGCAACTGACCTAAAGACCTGTTTTGGATGGCTGCCCCTGGCGTGGAGTAATGTATTACCCGTTATTGGTTTTCTGTAAACCTCCGTAACTACTCCAAACCCGGGGATACCTCTCAAAGTGAGGTCCAGGAAATTTATCTGGTGTTTATTTAGTTCGAACATAAACTCAAGCCCAAAGTTGTTGTGGTTCAGCCAGTCCACAAAGAGCTTGGCTTCTTCCCCTGTGCCTCTCCACACCAGGAGCAGATCATCAATATAACGCCGGTAGAATTGAATACTTTTCCTGAAGGGGTTCTCATCCCCATAGATGCGGGACAGCTCCCACCATCCCATATAGAGATTGGCGAAAGAGGGCGCAAACTTCGCGCCCATAGCTGTCCCGCACCTCTGGAGATAAAAAAACCCCTCAAAGGAAAAATAGTTGTGTGTTAAAAGAAACTGTACAACCCTTAGTACATAGTCAATCAACTCATCCGAAAAGTCAGTTTGTCTTCTCAGAAAAAATTCAATGGCCTCTAATCCCCTATTGTGCGGTATAGAGGTATACAGGGCTTTGACGTCTATTGTAAGCCACCAGTCTGAATCTTGCCATTCCATATTCTCCATCAGTTTTAGAACATGTGTTGTGTCCTGTAAGTAGCTGGTTAGTTTGCCTACCAGGGGTTGTAATAACCCATCCAACCACTGTGAGGTTCTTTCTAATAAAGATCCAATACCACTTACGATGGGTCTACCCGTGACCCCCTCCAGGGACTTATGAACCTTTGGTAAATGGTTAAAAATAGGAATGACTGGGTTATCCACCTGGAGGAACTCACAGGTAGGCCCATCCAAAATGCCTAATTCCCTACCGTCATCAAGGATCTGTGCTAGTTCCTTTTTGTATTTATTGGTCGGGTCACCTCTCAAGACCTGATAGAATCTATCATTCAGCAGTTGTCTTTCTGCTTCAGCAACAAATTGGGTTCTTGACATTACCACCACCGAACCACCCTTATCTGCATTTCTAATCACCAAATTCTCATTGGTTTGTAGTTTCTTCAATGCTTCCCTTTCCTTGAAATTTAGGTTATGCTGGTTGTTAGGGGTGGTCTGGTGTAGTAACGTCAAGTCCCTTTCGACTCTCGCTTGGAAAGTTTCTAATACGGCCCCTCTGCATTGTATTGGATAAAACCTAGAGGCTGATTTTAATTTTGGTAGCTGTACCTCTGTATGTTCATCTACCCTTCCCTCATAAGCTAGTGTATCCAAATTTGCAATATCACATTCCTCAACAAAGGGGAGTTTATCAATACTAGTCTTGGAAGTTCCTTGGTGTAAGGTACTGTCAATTGTTTCCTCCATATTTTCCCTGTAGAAAAATTTCCGTACAGTTAGCCCTCTGATTAATTTATTGACATCAATCAATGTATTGAATAGATTAAACTTCTGCGATGGGACAAATCCCAGTCCCACGCTTAATACTTTAATTTCCATATTAGACATATTAGACAAGTTAATCACATTTATATCATTCATTGATATTTGCTCACATTCCTGCCCCGTCTGGTTGATTGACGATTCTGCCTTGGCCTGCCTGACTGAACTTCTATCTCTTTCCCCCCTCCCTCTGGTTCCTTGGGGGGAAGACAAAAAACCTGTTCTAAGTCTCGTTTGTCCCTTGAGTCAGTTCTCACTTCTCTGGCAGCCTGAGGCTGTCCTACAATAGACATATCATCAGGGGTGTATTTTAATATCCCCTGATGTTGTTTTTTCAAAATGGGGGGCTTATTTGCACTGGAGGATTTTGGCCTTACAGTCACAGACCCAGAAGGCAGGGTTGCTGGAACATTGGGAGTCTCAATATAATCCTCTCCCCCTGATGCTGAACTATCATCGAAGGATTCAGCTTCACTCTCAGAAAACTGTACTTTTTTAGAAGTCTGAGGATTATTCTCCCTATTGTCCCTGTTATTGGAGAAACCTTTGCCCCTGCCTCTACCTCGTGACCTATTGTAGGCTCTTCGGCCCTCAAACCTCTCCTTCCTATTCCAGACAAATACTCTATTGTTATCATAATCCAACTGGTCTCTTAAGTACTTATTATGTTTGGTCGTGATTAGTAAAGCCTTGCTTTCCATTAGAGTTTTCTGCAAAATGCCATCATACTTAGGGTATTCTAAGGCTCCCCTCCTCTGATTTAGTTCTACCTGGATCGTCTCTATTTGTAAAGTAATGACATCTAGGGACTTCGTTTTATATATCACCAAAAGAGCCATTAGGCGGAGTGAACAATCTGACAATACTGAATTCCAATCATTCATAAAATCACGGTCCTCAGTCTGAAAAGTAGGGAACTTGTTGACCCTAAGCCCCCTGGGTATAATTTTCAATTCCTGGTACTTGTTAAGGGTCATAATGTCCCATCTTAATTTGCTTTCTCTTAGTAATAAAAATTCCATTTCCTCAAATAGTTTAGCTAGAGTGAATTTTGACCTGTCGGTACAAAAAACCTCCTCTAAATCGTGTGTACTATTGTCTCTTTCATGTAATGGTTTTAAGGAAAAATAATCCCTGATTTCATTTGTTGTAGTTAGTTCCATTATTGATCACTTTTAAACTCCCCTGCTATTATGTATTTCTGTTCCTCAATATACCTATCACTTGCCCTAAATAAAAAAATTTTTTTCTCTAGGACGTATGTAGTAGTGTACAATAGTCTCTAACTCTGTTGATGTAATACTTCAAAAAATATTGAATGGATACTAAATGTATTCCTAGAGTACACCTATATATTGGTAAATTTATGAATGTATAAATTTCTTTTTGATGCAAATTTACACTAAATTGATTACTTCTCATCCATTATCACTGTTGATGTAAAGCAAACAAACACATGCAAATACTGGATTTCAATGGCACAAATTGCTACGGTTAGTCAGGCTTAATTATAGACTACCACTCTGTCATAGTTGATCAAAATAATATACAGGTGGTCTTAGGCTTCACTGTACATAAATATACTCCATGGACAGAGCGATAAACAAATTGGGAAAAAGAAAGGATAGAAAAAGAGGAAGGAAAACCACAATTATAATTCAATATTCACTGTATACCAGTGATATACGCAAATGTCCAAGCCAGTCCATACGGTGAACATAATAATCTGTTTGATGTAATTTAAGCTTGGTTTTTTTTTCCGTCACTCACTGCAATAATTAGCTTCACTACAAGACATGTAGGAAAGCATCCACTTGATATAAATGTCCAGTCCGGTACAGGAGTCGACAAAACCAATTGGCAGCTTCACAATATATGGTAGGGAGACAGTGTTCTATACAGCCTAAGGGCCGTCTAGCTGAGCCAAATGTTTATAAAACTCGTATTAGATATTTCCAACATACATCATATAGTCCATCATGAAAACATACTTAGTCACCAAATTCTGATAAGTGCTGAATTGATTTGTGTTACTGCTTTTGTGCAGTTTGATAAATTCCCAATGACAGTTAAACAGTTCCACAGTTCATAGGGATCCACACAAGGGTTAAAAGTGAAGCCGTGCACTCGAAAAATAAACCAAGTCTGTTTGTCCCCGTTTGGGAGCAAACAAACCCCTGTGTGGCTACCCAATGAAGATTAATCTAAATAGAATATCAAGCAATTTAACTTACCCCCCTCTTCACGGCCGCTCGTCTCGGTGTAATGACCTGTGTTAGTTACAGCCCCTGGGTGAAACTCTCCAATGTGCCGCTGTGAATCCCGCCCGGAGCCTCCACGCTCAAACAGGCTGCTGGAACTGGCGTCGCACTCTGATGCACCCGGCTCACAGGTATGACGTCACCAGACGAATACCGGCTTATGGGGGGTAATGAGTGTATTGGTAGCGTTTATCAAGTTTTGGTCTGATATACGGTACAGTAGATGCTGAGGTAGAACCATTCTTCTACCATTCATCAGTTCAAAAGGTGACATATTGGTAGCACTACTTGGAGTTGCTCTTAATGCCATTAAGACTAGAGGTAGTTTTTCATCCCAGTCTTTGCCCGTTTCATTTACAAACTTTTTGAGGATTTTAACAATGGACTGGTTGTAGCGCTCTACACCACCACTTGAGGCAGCTCTATAAGCAATATGGAGCTTTCTTTTTACCCCTAGTATTTTCCACATTTTGGTCATCACTTCGCTGATTCGATTCTTTGGGGCAAAGCAAATCTTGAAAACACGTGGTTGATGAGCAATGCTGCGCATGTTTCAGCACTATTGTTAGGTGCACTGATGCACTCTACCCATTTAGTGAACAGGCATGTCACTGTTAACATGTATTTGTTACCTCTTGATGACCTAGTTACTGGACCATTAAAATAAATTTGTATGTCTGACCATGGCATTACCATCCCCCTTTTCTGCAATGGCGCTCTATGTGTTGGCGCAGTGGGTTGGATCTGTGGACAGATTAAACATCCTTGACAGTAGGTTTGAACATCTTTCAACATGTGTGGCCAAAAGGCATAGTCACGCAATATTTCATACGTGAGTTTGGCACCACGATGACCAGATGTGGGAGCATCATGGGCATGTTGAAGCATTAGACCTCTAAACTTGGTGGGTACTACCCATTGTTGGATGCCAGTTTTGGAGGTTCTAATTAACACACCATCCTGTAACTTGAATTGTGATCTGGACTTCATTAAGATTCTAAGATCTTCTTTGCCAATAAAATTATCTTTTGAGATGGGGCTGCTTTCAGGATATTCTATGTATTTATAGAAGATGCCTACAATGGGGTCTCCTTTTTGACTAGTGATCAGGTCCTCACTAGGAGAATCCTGACTCCATTGTACCAAGTTAGGATCACTCTGTTGTTTAGCCTGGTTTCTGGTAATGACTTCTACCTGAATTGCACCCATTAAATGGTCAATATTAAGGAGTTCTCCAGTTATGGATCCTTGTTTAGCTAATGAATCTGCAAGATCATTGCCTTCCTTATCAGGACCTAGAACCCTGGAATGACCCTTGGTCTCTTTCCAGTGTATGGTTAAATCATTGGATACCACCAGATTATCAATTTCGCAGAACAACTTGCCATGCTTGACTGGTTTGTTATTGCTTTTCTGCATGCCATTTCTTTTCCAAGTTGGCAGGTATTCAACAAAACTGTCAGACACGTAATTTGAGTCAGTTATGATCACAAATTCATAAATACCATGTTCAATAGCCATTTCAATGTTTTTTAGAACAGCAGTGAGTTCTGCAACTTGACTGGATCTTGGTCCAATGTTGAAAGCTATAGATATATTTGGGAATCCATTTGCCCAAGTTATACCAATGCCAGTGACAAATCTGTGCTCATTATCAATAGTGGCATGGTAAGGACAACCATCAATATATACCCAAGGTAATGTTTGACAATGGTCCTCATTGTACATTTTATATGGGGAAAGCAATTGTTCCTCCAGGAAATCATCTTCTGATAATCCTTCCCCAGGATCCTTAGCAGTACAGTCGTGGAGCTCAGCAAGCCCCTGTGCGACTGGATTCTTTTTATTCTGCTTGTAGCAAATTTCTAAGGCCAGCCTTGTAAGGAAAGAGTCCACGCTGTTATGCGGCTATTAGACAAATTCCTATCTCTTATTCTCTCACTTTGCAAATATAGCAAAGGCTGGTGGGCCGTTTCTACAATAATTTTCTCACCCTGTATATAGCTGCGGAAATTTTGTAAAGCCCATACAGTAGATAAGAGGGCTTTTTCACAATCACTAAATCTTATTTCTACTGGGGATAGAGTTTTGCTTGCATAAGCAATGGTTTTGCTTAAATTATCATGCTTTTGGTATAAAACAGTACTCATGCTTATATCTGTGTAACCTGTCTCTAAGAAGAAAGGTTTACCACCTTCAGGGTACGCTAAGCAAGGTGCTTGAGTACATTTTCTCTTCAGCTCTCTTATGGCTGTCTCTTGAAACTCACTCCAATGCCATTTCACATCCTTCTTTAGAAGAAGTAGCAGTGGTTTAGCTAATTCTGCATAATTATCAATTAATTTGCGAGAATAATTCGTCATACCCAGGAATGATTGTAAGAGTTTGGATTTCCACTGGCGCTTATAAATTAAGCTAGGATTTATGCTACCATTATATGTGTAACTTATCTAAGTGAAATATAAGTGATTCTGATTTTTATCAGGTGTAAAAACAATAATATCTAAGTGTCTCAGACAACGGATATTTAGGATTTAAGTCCTATATGTTGACTGGTATAACATATTTTCTTAATGTTTTATAAAGAATAATATTACTAAATCTGTAATTACAGATGAAGTGGATAGTGTTCATGAATAGGTTATGAGGAGTAAATAAGTGTAAGTGAAGCTAGTGACGATCCAATTTACAGTGATTAGAAATGGATATAACTATATCCAAAAAATAAAGAAAGAAGTAGAAGTGTTAAAACTATTTTATTAAACTTTAGGAATAACTAAAAGATATATGGCAAATAAAACAAATAAAAGCAAATAAAACAAGGGACTCCTCCTATGAACTTTTTTCGGTAAGTCGAGTGACTTGACAGTATATGGTCTCTGAATATAACTTTATAAACAAAAAATGCCACCTTGGGATTAAAGCAAGCTGTAAGGTACCTTACAAATGTCTGTTGGGAATCGTGTAAGTGCCGATGTTCTGTGAGCTTCCTTCTCAGTTTTGTTCCTTTGCGGCTTAACGTGAGATAACAAACAAGCCTCCGTTCCTGATTGGTGGTTAGGGGTCACACCTCTCTTAGGCTTGGCTGTGACTGTGCACGTTGGATGTTTAGCGTGTTCAGATGTAAGTGATCTTTTTCAAGATGTTTGAACTGCAGCTGTAAAAAACTTTTTTTCTTCTGCACTTTGGTGTGCGGTGTTAGGGATCCACTGTTAGAAAGAAAAGCTGTGCTCCACTTTCTTGCTGATCAGATCCTTGGTCCTCCTTGTGGTTTTGGCTCCTAAATCATGAAAATTAGAGAATCCACTTGAGGGGCTGGATCACAGCTTTTTGGAGTTTGTAAGACTTTCTTTAAACGTGGTTGTAGAAAAGTGGTAGTAGAAAAGTCTGGAGTAAAATCTATGCGTTTCACCCTCTGGGGGCTTTATCAAGATACTCCAGACAGGTTGAGTGCTTCCTTATAAAGGTGTTTCTTGTGATCTTATTGGTTAGGTAATTAAGGTAGGTTCCATGGAGGCACACCTTCTTAAGTTTAAGGTGGAATTGCAGGTTAACAGTTTTTTGTATATAAAGGTGGTAATAAGGTTCACTTTATGCTTTTCACTCAACTTTTGACAAAATTAGATATTCATTTATGGAATCTTATACACATAATAAATTAACTATTATCTCATACAATATTAATATAACAGGGAACACAATAATGTGAGTTTATAAAAAATAGGCAATATGGACTTTAAAAAAGTTACATTTAGAAATAATACCTTTTGTTGTGAGGTGTTGCACATAACGTTAAGCTAGTTTTAAAGTGATCTCTGAGGCAATAGATATGTGTTAAGGATGAGTTGTTGGTGTAAATATTACCATTCAGAATTAATGACGTTATACCTACATAAGTGACATCACTAAAGGTGGACTTGATGGAATAGTGTACATGGAGGACAGTGAGTCCATCATATGTTAGAATTTGGAATTATAATTTTATCCAAATATTGCAGATATAGAGGTTTTCTAATTCTGAATCCATTTGTGGGATTGAACTGCCAATAATTAGACAGAGTTATTTGCGATATTAGTGATTAAGTATATCAATATCAATTATGAGTGTACCTACATTTTGTAGTTTTGGGGGATCGCTCCTAAATATAAGGTATCAAGGGTACAAAGGAAATATAACAAAAACATACAATATAGAAACTTCAAAGAAAAATGGATATTTCTAATTCTGAATTTAGTCCTAGTGGCTGGAGGGTCTGTAATGTATATATGGTTTCTGATTCCATTCTAAGGAGTTCAACTTCTAAGTTACCTCCCCTCCAATTCGGAGTGATCTTTTTAATCCCCCAATATTTAAAATCTGATAAATTATTGTTATGGTGTTCTTTAAAATGTTGGTATAAGTAGGTTTCTTTTTTGCCTTTCTCTATTGTCCATAGATGTTCTCGGATTCTTTCCCTGAGGGTCCTAGTCGTTTCTCCAATGTATTGTTTATTACATGTGCATTGGATCATATATATTACCCCTTTATCTTGACATCTAATTGTACAGTCTATGTCATATATTTTTCCAGTTTGTGTGGACTTGTAATTTTTTGTTTTACAACTATGTTGGCAGGACTTACATCCAAAACAGGGAAAAAAACCTTTAATATCGTTACCTGATAGGCTGATTTGTTTAGTGATTTGATGTTCAGTTTTAAACTCACTAGGGGATAGAATATTTTTTAGGTTTTTTGCCTTTCTGTATAGAATATTGGGGTATGGAGATACTTTGTTGCCTATTATTGGATCATTTTGTACCAAATGCCAATGTTTGTTAACAATCTTTTTTCAAGGTTTTGAAGTCATCATTATAATTGGTGATTAGTGGTACATTAATAATAGTATTTTCTGGAGTGTTTACTTTAGATTTGTCTTTATATTTTAAATATTCATTTCTATCAGTTGCTTCCACATCTTTTTTTGCTTTTGTTACTATCTCTTTTTTATAGCCTTTCTCTAGAAATTTTCTTTCTAGAAAGTCCGCTTGTTCCAAATAATCTATTGTTTTAGAACAGTTTCGACGTAATCAAATACATTGTCCCTTTGGAACATTCTCTTTCCATCTTTTTAGATGACAGCTTTCTGAATGTATTAAATTGTTAACGTCTACTGTCTTAAAATGTGTCTTTGTGTTTATTGAATTGTCAATTTCAATTTCTAAATCCAGAAAAATTATTTTTGTTTTACTTATATTGTTTGTGAATTGTAGACCTATTGTGTTATGATTCATATCATTAAGGAACTTTTCTAAATGGACAATATCCCCTCTCCAAATCATCAGGATATCATCTATGTACCGTTTGTATAGCACGAGGTTTGCGCCAAGCTCATGGTTCTGGATAAATTCTTGTTCCCAGTTGCCCATGAATAAGTTAGCGTAGCTTGGCGCAAACCTCGTGCCCATAGCTGTACCTGTTATCTGAAAGAAAAATTTCCCATTGAAAGAAAAATAATTTTGATTCAAAATAAGAGATTCCCTCCAATAAAAATTTGGCCTGATCTTTCTCAAGTTCTTTGTCATTAGATAATTTTCCACTGCTTTTATACCGTTATTATGTTTGATACTTGTGTAAAGTGATGAAACATCACTAGTGATGAGGTAAAAATTGTCTTGCCATGTAATTTTATCTAAAGTTTGTAGTACGTCTGTCGTGTCTTTCAGATATGATGGGAGAGTTTTAACATATTTCTGTAAAAATGTATCTATGTATTCTGAAAGGTTGCATGTTATTGATCCAATACCTGAAATGATTGGTCTACCGGGTGGATTTTGTATATCTTTATGTATTTTGGGGAGGTAGTAGAAAATGGGTATTTTTGGGAATGTTGGTGATAGATATCTAAATTCTTTAGTATTAATAATGCCTTTCTGTTTGGCTTCATCTAGTAATGCATTCAATCTGTTAGAGTATGTATTAGTTGGATCTGATTTAAGTATGGTGTAAGTGGTCTGATCTTCAAGTAATCTATTTGATTCTTTCAAATATTCTGTTTTATCCAAAATTTCAACCCCCCCTCCTTTATCAGCTTGTTTTATTACTATGTTTTTGTTCTTTTGTAAACTTTGCAATGCTTGTTTTTCTTTTAGTGAAAGATTATATTTAGCATGGTTTTTTGATTTTGTATTTTGTATATCTTTTTGAACTAGTTGTTCGAATAACTCGAGATTGCTTCCACGTTCATGTCTTGGATAAAATTTAGATTTTTCTTTTAAGTCAGTATGTATATACTTTGGAGAATTATTGGCATTAGTAGTGTGATTAAGTGGTGTCTGGAAGTTTCTTTCAATGGGATTTTTTATGAAATATTTTTTCAAAGTCAGTTTTCTGACGAATTGACTTATATGTATGTGTGTTTGAAATTTGTTCATTCTTGTAGAGGGTGCAAAAGATAGACCTCTGTTTAGGACTTTTAATTCATCTTTATTCAGTGTGACACTGCTTAAGTTAAAAATACCCTTAGCTACTACTTCGTCCTTTTGTAATCTCTTATTTTTGTCTCTTCCTCTTCCTCTACAACCTCTCTTAATCTTTTTCTTGGACTTTTTTGGGGTCTTTGTATATCTTTTTCTGTTTCTATTCTTGGTCTTAATATTGGTGATTTTGGATCTACTGGGCCTTGGGATAAAAAATGATGATGGTTTTGTAAAGTGATTTCATCTGATCTTAGAGTTTCAATAGCTGTAAATCTGTTCCTAGTTGGTATTTGCCAATGTGGTTTATCTTCAATGTAATTGTGATTTCTACGTTTAGGAAAGGTCCAATAATTTTCGTTTCTCTCTTGTTTATTATCATACCTGTCATAGTTGTCATTGTATCGTGTTTGGTAATGATTAGAATCATTATTTCTATAGTTATAGTTTCTCTGTGGGTGTGTGTTGTCATAATAATTTCTTGGTTCTGTATAATACGTGTTAGATCTAGTGTGGGCATTATCCATCTCATTTCTTCTTTCTCTAAAAAGATTTGTCTTATTCCAGTTTTGTCTATTGTAAGTGTTACCCGAATTTTGCCTTCTCTCTCTATTGTAGTGGAATTGATTCCACTCCCTTCTATTATAATTATCATTAGTATCATTAGTGTGGTAATGGTGGAAATCTCTTCTATAGTTATCATCCCTGTTGGATCTATTATTTAGATGTTGAGGGGCATATTGACCTCCAGAATGTTTCAAATGTTCATTTTGTTTGTGTTCAGTGATAGTTCCATTATTCTTACTTGTTGATGGTTTCGGTGTTGTTGGCTCTGTGTCTATATTTATTAATTCTATAGTTTGTTCTAGATAGTCATTTTGATCTCTTTTTAATTTTCCCCATTTTGTGTTTAATAGGTCTTTTCTAAGTTCTCCCAATTTATATATAATGTCTTTTTTGTCTATCTTTATAATCATTATTTTCCTTTTTGTCTGACAGTTTTGTTTTGATCTCTGAAATCTTTTTTTCAATATCTGTAAGTGACAGTTCTCTTGATTTTTTAATGATACCCATTAATGTTATTGCCGCTTTTTCTAAAGTGTCATCCCATTCTTTTTCAAATTGTATTTGTAATTCAAAATTACATTTTTTCTTTATTCTAAGGCCTCTTGGAACTATACTTGAATCTATATATTTATCCATAAAGATAAGTTCAGTTTTTTGTTTGAGTTCTCTAATCATATATTTTTCTAGGTTAAACATTTCATCCATAATATTAATGGTTGTATTCAGGTTATTGTTTTCAATTGTATGATTGTCTATTAACCTGCAATTCCACCTTAAACTTAAGAAGGTGTGCCTCCATGGAACCTACCTTAATTACCTAACCAATAAGATCACAAGAAACACCTTTATAAGGAAGCACTCAACCTGTCTGGAGTATCTTGATAAAGCCCCCAGAGGGTGAAACGCGTAGATTTTACTCCAGACTTTTCTACTACCACTTTTCTACAACCACGTTTAAAGAAAGTCTTACAAACTCCAAAAAGCTGCGATCCAGCCCCTCAAGTGGACTCTCTAATTTTCATGATTTAGGAGCCAAAACCACAAGGAGGACCAATGATCTGATCAGCAAGAAAGTGGAGCACAGCTTTTCTTTCTAACAGTGGATCCCTAACACCGCACACCAAAGTGCAGAAGAAAAAAAGTTTTTTACAGCTGCAGTTCAAACATCTTGAAAAAGATCACTTACATCTGAACACGCTAAACATCCAACGTGCACAGTCACAGCCAAGCCTAAGAGAGGTGTGACCCCTAACCACCAATCAGGAATGGAGGCTTGTTTGTTATCTCACGTTAAGCCGCAAAGGAACAAAACTGAGAAGGAAGCTCACAGAACATCGGCACTTACACGATTCCCAACAGACATTTGTAAGGTACCTTACAGCTTGCTTTAATCCCAAGGTGGCATTTTTTGTTTATCAAGTTATATTCAGAGACCATATACTGTCAAGTCACTCGACTTACCGAAAAAAGTTCATAGGGAGACGTCCCTTGTTTTATTTGCTTTTATTTGTTTTATTTGCCATATATCTTTTAGTTATTCCTAAAGTTTAATAAAATAG
Source organism: Bombina bombina (assembly GCF_027579735.1). Taxonomy (NCBI): domain Eukaryota; kingdom Metazoa; phylum Chordata; class Amphibia; order Anura; family Bombinatoridae; genus Bombina; species Bombina bombina. The sequence goes on from NC_069504.1 coordinate 1,142,219,468, forward strand.
TTTTAACACTTCTACTTCTTTCTTTATTTTTTGGATATAGTTATATCCATTTCTAATCACTGTAAATTGGATCGTCACTAGCTTCACTTACACTTATTTACTCCTCATAACCTATTCACGAACACTATCCACTTCATCTGTAATTACAGATTTAGTAATATTATTCCTTATAAAACATTAAGAAAATATTGTATACCAGTCAACACATAGGACTTAAATCCTAAATATCCGTTGCCTGAGACACTTAGATATTATTGTTTTTACACCTGATAAAAATCAGAATCACTTATAAATATTTCACTTAGATAAGTTACACATATAATGGTAGCATAAATCTTAGCTTAATTTATAAGCGCCAGTGGAAATCCAAACTCTTACAATTGTTCTCAACCTAAACTACTGAGGAGGAGTAGTTTCCCCCATCCACCAGGCATACAGGATTTTTTAGTAAGCGCCAACCCTCTATTCACTATATCAATACCCAGGAATGATCTCAATTCCTTTAAGTTAGTTGAGTTTTTAGAATTTACTATAGCTTCCACCTTTTTCTTCTGAGGATTTAGTCCTTCAGAAGTAACTTCATGTCCCAAGAAGTTTACGCGAGTGCGGCACGATTGAGCTTTTTGTAGGGATAATTTGACACCTTCGCTATCTTTCCAAGCAAAATTTTAAAAGTATTACCATCAGAGCCACTTAAAGGAGTTTGATCATCTATTTTTAAAATAGTGATTTCAGGTACAGAGTTATTCCTGAAATGAATCTCCACAGCATCTGGTTTCTCTTCCACCATGTGACAGTTATGTCGGGGGCGAGATATACCAGATTTATCATAATTAATAGGCCTTTTAACTTGTGACCAAATTACATTATTTATGCAATCAATTATGGTGCTTAATCGCTTCAGGAGATCACTACCAATAATTAAACAATCAGTTGGCAGATCCACTATAATGACAGGGTGTCTTATGACCCTGCTCCCCAATTTAAATTTTAACCAGGCAGTACCGTAAACTATTAGAGAATCGCCCCCAACTCCTATTAGAGAACAGTCAAATTCTTTTATTTTAGGTTTGTGGGGTGTTAGCTCATTTAGCTGTGTGTAGTACCTGTGGGATCGAATAGTTGCCTGAGACCCAGTATCAATTAATCCCATCATAGGGTTGGAGACTGAATCTTGCAGCTCAGCTAATACATAATATCTCCCTGCAGTTTCTACCATTTCACACATAAAATTGGCGTGATTGCACACTTGTGGGCTTCGCCACGTGTTACCTGAATCCGCCGCGTTACCTGATGCAGATGAAACTTCATTCCTACCGGTCCCCTCTATAATAGGGTCGACTGGGTTCTTGTGTACTGCATCTGTGGAAATAAGGTTTAGAGAACGCTGTAAAGGAAAAGATTGGTTAGTTTTTCCCGGCTGAGATTGCTTGTCATCACAGCTAAATTGTCCGTTTCTGTTGGGAGAGAACATGATTAGTACTGTTTTTGACATTTATCATTACATTTTGTATATCTCTCCCCTCCCTTTCAGGTGATACTGCAGTATTTATGACTGTGCCTGTGGTCCACTGCTGACCACTGGCTGTACCTCTAAAAAAGTATTGTTCGGTTGCTGAGCCGTAAAAGGTTGACTCATATTAGCGAATTGTTCGCTCAACCGATTTAACTGGGTATAAAGCATATCTACTTGATCATACAAGTTATCTCTACCCCTGGGCCTATCTCTTGATGCCCCATAATAATTATTCCTGGACCATTGAGTTCCCTCAGAATCAGGGCCGCTGTTTCTATCCTGGCGTGGTTGCCCCTGGGGTTCAGCTTGTTCAGCATTAGTATTTTGGGGAGCATTATTTACTTGGGGTGTCTGGTTACCCTGAGAATATCTTCACCACTTATTGTATCTACCCTTATGGGGATACCAATTATTTTGGGGGTATTCTCTTTGGGGTAATTATTTACCTGAGTATGTCCCCCACTTTGGTTATAGTCTCTCTGCACCTCAGCCCATGTTGGGGGAGGGGTAGAGTTAAACCTCTGTGGGAATGGCCTGTTTCCTTTGGCCACCTCCGCATATGTTTTCTTTTTAGACTCCAAATTTAGGGGGCTAGGTGACACCCTAGTTTCTGCCACAATTTTGGGTTTTGATTCCCTTTTAACCCCCTGTTCACCGGACTGCTGAAAAGAGTATAACTTTGTACTCTTTGATCAGCCATTCCAATGAGCAGTTCTCATCAAAATCTCTAGCTAAATTAATTTTGATGGGTGTGGGCAGTGCTTCAAAGAATAAATTCACAAATTCTGAGCATTCAAATATGGTATTATCTTCAGCCATACTGTACGCATTTTTCAAAACAGAAAGGAACTCTAGGGGGCTCTGATTTGCACTACATTTTAGACCATATACAGCTATTTTCACTGCAGTTTTAGTGCAATGTTGCCCAAATTTTTTTTTCTGTACTGTCGTTTTGTTTCACTCCAGGAATGAATTTTCATATCCTTTAGTGAAGCAAAGAATTTGTGATGTTTACCTTCAAATACCCAGGGCAGAAATTTAATTTTTAATTGCTCACTTGTAACATTCATTATAGCTAAAGCATTTTCAAAGACCTCTAAGTGATCAATTACAGAATTTGTTCCCTTGTTGGAGAATATAGGTACTGCATCCTTTAGGAAAGTAATTATTTTATGGGTGTCATATACCTTTTTAGACTTATTTTGGGATTCTCTAGGAACTTTATTTTTGGAGTTGGAGTGTTCCCTATTTTCACCATGGGGAGACCCCCTACGTACATTAGTATTACGCGGGCTATTTGGGTAGTTAGCTCTGCCCTCTGACTCTCTATTAGGGTTTCCTTCCCCCTCATCAGCTGAGTTACAGCAGCTCCCTAAATTTACATCATGTGGTGACTGTCTATTTGGGAAATCTATTTCTGACCCAACAGGGGTCCTTTGTCCACACTCTTCCATATATTTCTGCATTTCGTTCCTGACGCATTCTCTAAGGGAGTTAGAATTATCTGTATTATTCTCACTGTTAATAAAGGGGTTTTCATTATGGCGATATGACCTTTTTAAATCACTTAATTCTCTCCGGCTTTGAGCAAGCTGTTTATTTAACTCTTGTATCTTTGCTAGTAAATCTAAGTTATGCTTATCTAAGGTGCTTATGTCTTGGGCAAACTCATCAATTTTATTTTCGGCTATTTTTAAATTCTCTTTGCATCTGCGTGAGGAGCGAATACTACTTTCTAGCTCCTGTATTTGCAATTCTTTCTCTATGAGATATAGCGACATTTCGTCAATAATGCATATCACAAGGGGCCAAGATTTTAGTATTATTTCGTCTCACTTTTTGAGAACCTTGCATTGATTAATCATTAATAATTCTTGGAATAATTAACTTTTTTCATTCCACCTATCATCATCAATGGCAAGATTTTTAGCCTTAATTTCAAGCATATTCATGTACTCATTGAATTCACCCGCAATATTAAACCTCTCTTTAATGTGGCCTATAATGTACCTCTTAAGGATCTGACCTCGAGTAAAGGGTATTGTTAGGGCACAACCTTCAACGTTATGTACAGAATTAAATGATTCACTTCTGGCTACAGACATTATTATATTGGCTTAGAATTTAGTTAAATTAAAACGCTAATACAGTTTTTACCAATAAAAAGAGAGAAAAAAAAATATTTTCATTTTTTTTTATTAATTTTGAAATATGAAAAAGTTATATTTTTATGAATTTTGAAAAAACTATATTTTCAAAATATTAGTTTCGAAATATGATTTTTTTTCTCTTTTTTATAATAATTTCTATTTACTACAAATATATTATATCAATATGATAAATATTAATAATATCTCAGCAATGCCTCCAAATAATATGTCAGTATATGGCAGGGTTATAACACAATATATTTAATAACTGAAACCCAAAAATATGCATATACCAAAAACCATAAAATTAATATAAATTCCTGAATTCTTTATTATTAGTTAATATCTATGAACACATTGAAATATATTTGTAGGAACCAGAGTATGAGTCAATATTATACACGTTTAAAACTATTAAAATATGCTATTCAAAGTTCATAAAAGTTTACCTTTAAAACTAGCCTTATTCACAATAGAATTTCATTCAGTTAACACAATCGCCTAGATTTAGAGTTCTGCATTAGCCGTCAAAACCAGCGTATAGGGCTTCTAACGCTGGTTTTTACCACCCGCTGGTATTTAGAGTTCACTTACCGACACTCAAAATTTTCCGAACGCAGAAATCTCTACCGACAGCTCAGACCCAGGAGTTAACATCTACCGACAAAATAAACATACACGAATCACAAAGCAAATATTACACAAAGTACACTTACACTCATACAAACACTACACTATATTTATTTTTCATATGTTTTTTTTTCCATCTAAATAGAAAGGATCAAAGTTGCGAGATCTCAGGTGTTAGAAAAAAAACCAACACAAATCTATTTTGCCATTGACTTACATTGACAGACGGGAAAAGACACTCATATAGCTACATCTAACTAATGATATTATCACAAACATACACTCATCGATGCATACAAACAATATACACCACATTACATACACAAAGAAGTTATTTATTATGAAATGAACACGATTTAGCTACTTTTTCACACAAGACCATGACGTCACTCACTTTACGCTCAAAACCAGTCTTGGATTTTATTTACACACAAATTTTGAGCCTCCATTGACTTCTATGGGGAAGACGTGCTCATGCACGCGACAGACAGATTTCCCTAACGCACGCAAAAAGCGTAGACAAAAAATTTCTAAATACCAGTGCTAGAATTTGGAAAATAACTCATGTTTTTCTGCGTTAGACCCAGCTATGACAAATAGATCAAGAAATGGCTATTTCCATATGGTGGACTTATGGAATTTACTTATGGGAAATTCACAACAACATTAAATTGTATGATACTTTTACATTACATCAACTACAAATCACCGTCACTAGTAACAAACATTTTCAACAATTACATCACATTTAAACGGACACAAAAATAATTGCAACATTTCAGGATTCACAAACAGTAGACAATGGGAAACACCTCTCATTTACCTTTATTATTGCATTTCATTTATTCAACTCATATGCTTGCAGCAACAGCATATCTACATACGCTTAACACATGATCAGTCATGGATGCACATACATTACTTTTAGCATTCACTCATACATGTGCATTCAAATGATGGGGGAAAACACATTACATTCTCTCTATGAATCACGAAACAGAAAATCAGGATTTTACTGTACTTTTAACATCATGATTCGATCACAATATACCATTAGGAATTACGTACAATAACAACATCATTAGAACAGATTACAGCTGTCACTTTATGGGAAGGAACAACAATGCGAGACCGCTTTAGAGAAGTTAGCATATGTGGGACACAATCACAATATATACGTATATGTACATAACACGCATCACGCAACCACAAAGCACACATTTATATTTTAATCAGCACACAATAACAATGTAGTCAAATACAACAACATAATGAGGATTTCAGAAATACACAGGCAGGTTAATAATATGATGACGTCATTAGACGATTCAACCATACACATTACAGTTTTACGAGTGAACCGCCCCTTTCAGAACTTTAGCACTCAATACAACATATACGTAAACAACAGTTTGGAACATCATAGTTCTGAATTATTATGCCGATTTTAAAGGGACGCGTACAATATTGACATCTCGCCAATCACTTATATATACAATATTACTGATGGCAGCAGGAAGTTCTTCAGTATTAGTGCGATTTTAAAGGGACGCGTACAATATTGACATCTCGCCAATCACTTATATATACAATACTACAGATGGCATACTTTATCGTTTACAAACAATATTGCAGCAACATTGATCGATCACATTCTATGCACATTATACACAACTATGCACTTTCATTCATGTTAGCCTGGACGTGTGCTTTTTACTATAAGATCGCGTTTAATAAATATTTATTACGCATATGATCAAACATTACAAACATGCACTGTATGTGTGATATTTTACACTTTCACATTGAGATTCATTGGTGGAAAACAACATTTCACCAAACACCTTAAAAAACTCCCACTTTGAAAGCATTCACGCCGCTCACATACAAACAAGTGAATACAATTAGCAATCATTACGAACACGCTACCATTGGACTAATTGCACTATAAATCCCTCAAACATGGCCAAAGCGTCCATGGTGATCGACATTGTATCAATTCACTTCTGTGTTTTTGCATACCTTGTTACTCCTTGCGCTGTGTTTGCTCTGCTGTTTGGCTTCGTGCTGCTAAGCTTGGCAAATATGGATAACGATGATCTGGTAGACGCTGCTGGTGGTGCTGTTGCCCGAGTAGCGGTTGATAGAATCAGGCAGCCTCGGCGGCTCCGAGTGAGACAAAGGGCTCGTCTGGTTAGAGGTCCTTGTGTATACAGGGTAAGACCCACCTTGGAAAACATGAGCGACTTCGAGGTTTATGACAAGTATAGGCTCAATCGCGAACAGCTCATTGGCCTTTACGATGTTCTTAGACCTCATCTGGAGCCATGTATATGAATAAGGACCGCTGTCCCTGGCATCACTAAGATGCTAAGTTGTCTATACGTCCTGGCCTCTGGGAGTTTTCAATCAGGAGAGATGTACATGCATGGCCTGTCTCAAGGTACATTCTCTGGGGTGTTTGATAACTTTCTGGACGCCATGGTACGTATCAGTAAGCGTTACATAGGATTCCCTCAGAATGATGGTGATTGGAGGCACCTGAAGCGGGAATTCTTTGCTATTGCTGAATTGCCCAATGTATTGGGAGCGATTGATTGTACCCACATTGCGCTGCGTGCTCCAGCTGATGACTTGCCCTTCCGAAATCACAAACATTTTCATAGACTCAACGTGTAGTATGTTTGTGACGCACGTATGAGGATTATGCAAGTGTGTGCGAATTTCGGCAGGGCTTGTCATGATACCCGCATCCTCTCTCTGTCCTCCCTGTGGCGGCAGTTTGAGGAAAGACAATTTCCACCTGGGTATCTCGTTGGTGAGTATTTGTGCACAACATGGTTAATTAGTTAGACAATTGCCACTGTAGTCTTAAACTGTTAGTGTAATGTGTAGCTATAGGATGCAATTTAACCATTTATTTCTCTTTCAGCAAATGTCTAGTTTTAGCTCAAAACAGATATGTAGCATGTCTTACCTTAAATGCTCAGATAGCGAATGCAATTTAACCATGTCATTGTCTATTTCCGCAAATGTCTAGTTTTAGCTCAAAGCAGATATGTAGCATGTCTTACCTTAAATGCTCAGATAGCGAATGCAATTTAACCATGTCATTGTCTATTTCCGCAAATGTCTAGTTTTAGCTCAAAGCAGATATGTAGCATGTCTTACCTTAAATGGGCAGATAGAAAATGCAATTTAACCATTTATTTTGTATTTTAGCAAAGGTCTGGTTTATGCAAACTACGCATATGTAGCATGTCTTAGCTGAAATGGGCAGATAGAGAATAAGATTTAACCATGTCATTGTCTCTTTACGTATGTTACAGAAGCATTAGTTATTTTGTTGTGAAGAGCTTATTTCCCAGCAGCAATGCCTGAACCAGCAAGCCAGCGCCTAAGAAGGGCTCCAAGAAAACCGTAACAAGTATCATTTCATAAAGAGTTAACTCTTTTTTTTCAGCTTTTAGAAACTATTGTCTAATCACCTCTGGAGCCAGACTGCTAATTGATAAGATGAACTTGTAAACTTGTTATCTTAAGTACTGTAATCCTATTGTGGCCTGTCAAAGGACAGTGCTCTCTATCTAAATGTGTGATGGGGGATTTTGTGCTTCCCCCCCTCTCCCCCTGGGAGTGCCCTGTGTGCATGTAACCTTAATAAAAAGCAGGCTGGGCATCCCAGTCCTGAGTTCTTGTTTGACCCTCAATCGCAGCGTTGACTCGTTTTTGTGGGCAGAAGGGTATCCTAGCTGTACTGCAGCTAAGGGAGATTATTCTATATTTGCGAGACTCATATAGAATACTATGGAAAGCAGCTTCTCCCCTCTTTAGCAATAGGGATCCAGGCTACTAAGCGGTCCATCTCTCAGCGAGACTAAGGGTAACCGTAACAACGTAAATGTCTAGTTTTAGCTCAAAGCAGATATGTAGCATGTCTTACCTTAAATGGCCAGATTGAAAATGCAATTTAACCATTTATTTTGTATTTTAGCAAAGGTCTGGTTTATGCTAAATACGCATATGTAGCATGTCTTAGCTGAAATGGGCAGATAGAGAATAAGATTGAACTAGATTATTATTTTTAAATTTAAACATTTGTTATTGGATTATCGTGTACACAAATAAATTTGTTTAATATAATTACTTTTTTGTGGATTAAATTTTAATTTTGTTCTGTTCATAATTTATAGGTGATTCTGGTTACATGAGCCGGCCTTGGCTCATTACGCCGTTACGTAACCCTACTGATGAGGCTCAGGAGCGCTACAATAGGGCGCACAAGAGAACTAGGGCTGTGGTCGAGAGGATGTTTGGGCTCCTCAAAATGAGATTCCGATGCCTTGACAGGTTGGGAGGAGCCCTCCATTACAGCCCTCAGAAGGTGGCTAAGATTGTTATAGCCTGTAGCATCCTGCATAATATTGCACAGTGGGCTGGGATGCTGCAGGCCGTCCAGGCACCCCGAAACCTCCTCAGAGATGAGGAGGACAATCCTATTCTAGAGGGGCCATTCCGGGACGAGGGGCTCAATGTCAGAGCAGACATCATCAACCGCCACTTCAGACGGTAAATAATAGAAGTTAGATTGGAGTATTGTCAATAGATGTGAACTCTAGGGAAATGACAAGTAGAGAATTGTGCAAACATGTTAGGATTGTTCATCAAATGATAACAATTTTTTCATTTATTAATATAGGTGATGCTCTGGTCATTGGGTCCTGTAGCGAGTCTTTGCCACCTGGTTTTTAAAGACAACATCAGCTGGTAAGTGTAAATGTATGGACTGTGGCTGGCAGGAATTTTACACAAAAATACATCATATGGCATACATTTTCAAAACTAGTATTTAGTTTACACATTACTTAAAATTTAAATACTCAGAAAGGGATCCTCTAGCATGACTATCCTCTAGCATGACTATGGTTCAAAGTCTGATTCAAAGTCACCCATTAGAGGTTCATTCTGCTCAATATGACTCATCTTCACACTTGATAGATAGAACATAACACAAGATGCTACACACTCTTAGTAAGCTAGTGACAGAAATTATTTCAGAAATGGGGGGTGGGAGAGTGGTACAGAACTGATTCACACACTTGTAATAATATTTTTATCACACGTTTTCTGCCATTAGGGAGATGACTTCATCTAAAGACTGAAAGTGAAGAATTTCGAAGACTGAAAGTGAAGAATTTCGAAGACTGAAAGTGAAGAATTCCCAGACTGAAAGTGAAGAATCCAAGATTGAAAGTGAAGAATACCAATGGGATCATGTCTGGCATTGTCTTTCAAATGTGCTGACCTTGAAAACCATACAAAGACATGTTCACATGGTAAGTGGCAACTATTTGATGGAATAAGGCTGTGGAGGCATCCTATTGGAGACACTTAGATTATTTTTTTATTTTTAGATGGTATTTCAGTCCTCTATTTTGGAAATGATGAAGACACCTATTGAAGATAAACTGTTTTCTAGAGAATTGACTTTCAAAGACCATGCATAATCCAGGTTGGTTTGCCCAATGCATGCTAGTTAAGAATCACAGGAAGAAGAATGTAAAATATTTTGAAAAGATACATGTCCTATATTAGAATATTTGTAGCTTACATACATTACCCCTACTTTGTTCATAATTGGATTCTTCTGTATCACAATCAGACAAAGGAATACATATTGTAGTTGATGTAGAGGTATTTGAATGGACATGAAATATTACATTTATGTTCAGCATACATATATGTATTTTTAATTATTTAAATGTTATATGCATTATTTGGTAAAATTGGAAATGCTGATATTTAAATGTAATATTGATTACACAATATAATGGATAGGTATAGATTTTATGTTTGCTTTTTAGATTCCAAAATATCTTGATAAAATTTTGCACAAAGTTAGAGCATAGACACAAGATGATTTTAAATGTATTTTATTTAATGAATATTTTACAACGTGTGTATTAAATAACTGTTTTTTTTGTTGTTTTTTTTTTTCAGATTTTCATCTGTGATGAATTACACTTGTTCTATTTATTTTTTGATAAAAAAAAAAAATTATATTAAAAAATTTGAATAATAAACCTTTTATTTTTATTAAGGACCATCTTTTGAACAGATTATAATAAATATCCATATAATCTGTCAATTTTTTTTTGACTCCCATGACTGGTAGTTGTCTATTTGACAAGCACATGCATAATATCAAAATAAGGCATCATGTATTGCATTAATTTTTGAAAATCCACTTATTCAGAGAATGTTAAAGTCAAGTAGCTTCTATCAATTAATTTTGGAGTGAAATCCATCAATGCTTTTATTGTGTAATTTATAGATGTTAAAATTTTATAATATTTTCGGATATGTAGTCAGAATTCGACATAACAACTTTGTTATTTTCACTTTTAAGAAGGGAAAGTGGTTCACTTAAATTAATGTGACAGTGTGGTTGAATTTTCAATTTGTTTTATAAGATCTTGTATCTTCCTTAGGTATACAAAAACATTATTTTCATAAATCTAGCTTTAAAAATCATGAAAATGGTAAGTCAGTTAACTTCATATTTCACACAAGCTAGTTATTGGATGCCATATTGATTGATTTTCTGTTCTAGTGGAATCATTTAAAGGGTCATTTAACTATAGCTAGTTTGTAATATAATTTCACATAATTTTTTATCTTACCTCTTGGTTAGATATCACATATCTATATGTATTTTCATTCCCCTTTAGTTTATTTCTACAATGTTAAATCAACATATTCCTAATGGTTTGGTCCTTAAAGGGACATTCCAAAAATATATTGTGTATTGAATTTTAAACAATACAAAATATTTTTTTAAATATTTTGAATGTACTATTTAATTACATTCAGTCTTTAAATATACCTTGAAAAAGATATATCAATGCACATGTCTTAGACAATGACATAAGGCATCTATGTGCAACCAACAATCAGCATCAAAATAGCCTATGTAGCTATGTTTTTAATCCAAGAATATATATACTTAAAAGCTAATGAGAGAATAAAACTAAATATGAAGTTGTTTTAATATTCTATTATTCTTCAAAATACGTAAAGAACATATAGCTTAATGTCCCTCTAAGCTGAAGACGGCGAAATACAGCCATTAGAATATATATTTCATTCACAGTGGGGAAAACAATCCAGAAGGTAATCTAAATATGCTTTAGTCACATGTTATACTAAGTTTGAGAAAGGAAGGTGCATAGGTTTATGATCTTTTAAGCATTATTGGGAAATGTCTCCTTAAAGGGACATGAAATCGAAATATCCTTAAAGGGAGACTGACCAAAATTTAATTATTTTGTAATTCTGAAAGAGCATGCAATTTTAAGCAACTTTCTAATTTACTCATATTATCAATTTTCCTCGTTCTCTTGCTATCATTATTTGAAAAAGAAGGCATCTAATTTTTTAGGTTTTTGTTTCAGTACTCTGGACAGCACTTTTTTATTGGTGGATTAATTTATCCAACAATCAGCAAGGACAACCCAGGTTGTTCGCCAAAAATGGTCCGGAATCTAAAATTACATTCTTGCATTTCAAATAAAGATACAAAGAGAATGAATAAAATTTGAGAATAGGATTAAATTAGAAAGTTGCTTAAAATTTCATGCTCAATCTGAATCATGAACGAAAAAATTTGGGTACAGTGTCCCTTTAAGAGATTTAAAGAGTGTCTTTTACTTCTCTTATCTCATTATCTTGACATACTTTGCTTGAAAAGCATATCGAGATAGGCTTAGTAGATGAAGATTGGTGGATGCACAGAGATGCCTTATGTTATTGGCTCAACCATGTGCATTGAAATTTCTTCTGTTAAGGATATCTAAATCAAAAGATAAATTGAGTTACATTTTAAAGTCTAAACATTTTTGATCTCTACAGATCATTTGATACAATTGTTTGTTTGTAATGTCTATTTAAAAATAAAGACGCCATTGCACAATAACATATATGAGCAGTTCAGAAAAATACAAGCTCGAGGTTTATTTACTAATAACAAACAAACCTGTAGTTTAACATTTATAAACAGATTATCCAAGTTACGGACATTAGAACCAGAAATTGCACATTCTGAAATGTTGCGTGGGAAACGTATCTTGAAACACCAGATTTGCATCTTTAAACATTAGAGTCTAATGTCACGCAATAGCACACAATCAATGTGCATTATAAATACATTTAATAGAGCAATGTCAATACTTCACAATAAGTCATGAAATTGATTGTATGAACAATAAATACATACAATATTAAATGTGTATTAATCCAACGTATTTGTATTAAAGAAACAGACCGATATTAAACCGTGAAATGTCTACAACATTTAATAATGTGACAGTATTAGATTTTAAAGAGAATTTAAACATTAATATTTAATGGATCACGTATATTAAATCTGCGTCACACATATCCGCATGACAGGCCCATGAGTTACAAATAAGTCTACATGAAAAAATGAAGTAACAGCACCACCAGGAGGTATGTGTATGGAAGTTACTAAGATATGAAACATTAAGGAACGGCCAATCAGAATTCATCACACAAACACAACTTGAGTCAGGATGGTCTCACAGACATGATAACAATATTTCAGTTTTATCCAATCAGATGTACAGATAACATGTCCCATGGTGCATCTCATGTTTACTTCACCATATAAAAGTCCATTACACGTTGCCATCTTTGTCAATTCTCTAATGCCTGCAGGCAGTTTATATATTTGTTATATATACCTATACAACGCGGCAGGCATGACACCTCCCAGGTTTACCAAGCAGGAGAGCGCTGCACTGGTCCACGCCGTCCAGGACTTTTATCCCCAGCTGTTTGGCAACAAGAGGAGGTCGACAGATGCGCATGTTAAGAAGGCCCTCTGGGAGTCTATCACCAATGCGGTTCAATTGGTGTTGGGCATCCAGAGGAGCCAGGATCAGATCATGCGGAGATTCAGACATATGAGGTTGCGATTGTCTAAAAAAGTCGACCTCATAAGGGAGTGGGTACAAGCCCGTAAAAGATAAGAGGGGGCAAAAAAAATAAGCCCCCGCGGAAACTCTACCTACTCCCTTATGAGGTGACTTTATGCAAGCTCCTCAGTCTCCGGGTCCCAAAAAGATTTAGATCCTCTCCATCCTCGGCCTCCTCTTCTTCCCTCCCAGCTGCTGGATCTGAAAGTCCTGACCCGGGGGCCAGTGCAGCTGCTTCTCCGTCCTGTGGCCTGGGAGGAGCCGACCGAGAATCTGAACCAGGTAACTATCCAACTTCATATAATATATTAATATTTGATTAGACTTTTAAGAAATGTGTATATAGTCAGATATTAAACCTATATACAGGGAGTGCAGAATTATTAGGCAAATGAGTATTTTGACCACATCATCCTCTTTATGCATGTTGTCTTACTCCAAGCTGTATAGGCTTGAAAGCCTACTACCAATTAAGCATATTTGGTGATGTGCATCTCTGTAATGAGAAGGGGTGTGGTCTAATGACATCAACACCCTATATCAGGTGTGCATAATTATTAGGCAACTTCCTTTCCTTTGGCAAAATGGGTCAAAAGATGGACTTGACAGGCTCAGAAAAGTAAAAAATAGTGAGATATCTTGCAGAGGGATGCAGCACTCTTAAAATTGCAAAGCTTCTGAAGCGTGATCATCGAACAATCAAGCTTTCATTCAAAATAGTCGACAGGGTCGCAAGAAGCGTGTGGAAAAACCAAGGCGCAAAATAACTGCCCATGAACTGAGAAAAGTCAAGCGTGCAGCTGCCAAGATGCCACTTGCCACCAGTTTGGCCATATTTCAGAGCTGCAACATCACTGGAGTGCCCAAAAGCACAAGGTGTGCAATACTCAGAGACATGGCCAAGGTAATAAAGGCTGAAAGACGACCACCACTGAACAAGACACACAAGCTGAAACATCAAGACTGGGCCAAGAAATATCTCAAGACTGATTTTTCTAAGGTTTTATGGACTGATGAAATGAGAGTGAGTCTTGATGGGCCAGATGGATGGGCCTGTGGCTGGATTGGTAAAGGGCAGATAGCTCCAGTCCGACTCAGATGCCAGCAAGGTGGAGGTGGAGTACTGGTTTGGGCTGGTATCATCAAAGATGAGCTTGTGGGGCCTTTTTGGGTTGAGGATGGAGTCAAGCTCAACTCCCAGTCCTACTGCCAGTTTCTGGAAGACACCTTCTTCAAGCAGTGGTACAGGAAGAAGTCTGCATCCTTCAAGAAAAACATGATTTTCATGCAGGACAATGCTCCATCACACGCGTCCAAGTACTCCACAGCGTGGCTGGCAAGAAAGGGTATAAAAGAAGAAAATCTAATGACATGGCCTCCTTGTTCACCTGATCTGAACCCCATTGAGAACCTGTGGTCCATCATCAAATGTGAGATTTACAAGGAGGGAAAACAGTACACCTCTCTGAACAGTGTCTGGGAGGCTGTAGTTGCTGCTGCACACAATGTTGATGATGAACAGATCAAAACACTGACAGAATCCATGGATGGCAGGCTTTTGAGTGTCCTTGCAAAGAAAGGTGGCTGTATTGGTCACTGATTTGTTTTTGTTTTGTTTTTGAATGTCAGAAATGTATATTTGTGAATGTTGAGATGTTATATTGGTTTCACTGGTAAAAATAAATAATTGAAATGGGTATATATTTGTTTTTTAAGTTGCCTAATAATTATGCACAGTAATAGTCACCTGCACACACAGATATCCCCCTAAAATAGCTATAACTAAAAACAAACTAAAAACTACTTCCAAAACTATTCAGCTTTGATATTAATGAGTTTTTTGGGTTCATTGAGAACATGGTTGTTGTTCAATAATAAAATTAATCCTCAAAAATACAACTTGCTTAATAATTCTGCACTCCCTGTAGATCTCACAACATACGCTACATATGATGTTTAGATATCTGAATTTAGATTAGTCACACATGAAATAGGAATGATGTTTCTTGCGCTCTACAGAATATGCGTCACAGAGCGAAAATGGAATTGCGCATCCGTGAAATCACTATCATCCTCCATTTCATACATTAACTATCGAATCCTAAGACAGTTAGAAATATTCTTTGTTCTTGTTCAATATTATCAAATATACTATTTTCATCTCGTAATACACCCAATTGCAAATATATATGAAGTCTTTATGAAATGATACTCATCACACTACTCTATCAAAATTTATTTCACGGATGCGTATTTCCGCTTGGAATCATTGCGCAATGATCACGAAAAATAGAATTGCGCACACACGTGAACATGGGTTTGCTGTAAATGGCATCGCTTTACACATGTTGGTCATATCATGGATGCGTAATTCCGCTTGGAATCATTGCGCAATGATCACGAAAAATAGAATTGCGCACACACATGAACATGGGTTTGCTGTAAATGGCATCGCTTTACACATGTTGGTCAAATCACGGATGTGTAATTCCGCTTGGAATCATTGCGCAATGATCACGAAAAATAGAATTGCGCACACACATGAACATGGGTTTGCTGTAAATGGCATCGCTTTACACATGTTGGTCAAATCACGGATGTGTAATTCCGCTTGGAATCATTGCGCAATGATCACGAAAAATAGAATTGCGCACACACGTGAACATGGGTTTGCTGTAAATGGCATCGCTTTACACATGTTGGTCAAATCACGGATGCGTAATTCCGCTTGGAATCATTGCGCAATGATCACGAAAAATAGAATTGCGCACACACGTGAACATGGGTTTGCTGTAAATGGCATCGCTTTACACATGTTGGTCAAATGTAAATGTTAATTATTATATATGTGAAGAATACAGTATTCTTATTTTCAATCTTATACATAATAAAAAATATACTAGCAAAATCTAAATAAACAATGAACTATGTCCATCAATTGATGAGAATGAAATAACACAACAAATGAATTAAAGCTACAGTCAACAACATAACAGATTGAAAATAAGAGTACAGGATATATTTATGATGACATTAATTGAGGAAACAATTAACTCATGGGACTAAAAATAGATTATTAGTTTGTCAGTGATTTTGTACAAAATAAAAGTTTTTAAACATGGCCTGATTTGTATTAATGATATCCAATCCTCATTTAATATTTTACAGATCTGGATGTTGGTGCTGGAACCTCAAGCCAGGGCTTGTCACAGTATGGTATATCTCATTTTAATTGACATTTGTTTTAAAAACATGGACAGAACATTACATAATACATCCACATTGATCGATATTTATATGGATCATCAAATTCTATTTTTACAATATTTAAAAATAAGAATAAAAAAAACTAATTTTGGATTACATTGTAATACAAATCTGAAATTTGGACTATTTTAAGATATCCCATCTATTCTTGATATCTTCATTTTACTGTAAGATTCTTTGAATGGCCAATTTATATTCTTCCCCTGTGTATTGCTTGATATTATTGGGATACATTTTGACCACATTCACACAGTTTTGCATATGTTTCGAATTTTAAAATATACATTACATATTTTCTATTTTTCGAGTCATTTAAGGGACATGACAACTAAATTTTACATTGAATGATTTCGACACGTGATTTTCTGTTTTTTTTATAAACATTTGATTAGCTAAATTGGTTCAGGCTATTGTTTTCTTTATTCTAAAAACATATCTAGGTCGGTTTAGGTTAAGCAATGCATTACTGGGATTAACCGGCTGTTTTTTTTATGCTGAAATTTGCCTATTTTCATATGTTCAAATCATGTGTTCAGATAACAGTAGTACATAGTTGCAAAAAGTATACAATTACACATTTGGAGATAACTATGTTAACTAACATATTAGATTGTAATTGCATGCTCCATCCCATTCATTACATCAACATACGGACTAGAGAATTCATTAACAGCGACATTGTCAAATCAATATATTTTTTTATTAAAGGGACACTGAGCAAAAATTATTACTGTTGTCATTCAGATAGAGCATGCAATATTAATCAAATTTATAATTTACTACTATAATCATATTTTCAATATTCTCTTGATAAATGTATTTTAAAATCAAGAATGTAAGTTTATCTGCAGCTCCATTTTTGTAGACCAACCTGGGTTGTTCTTGATGATTGGTGGATACCTTCAACAAACAATATTTATTGATAAAGAAATTGCTTATCTGCCTTTAAGATTAAAATGTTGCAAAATAAATATTATAATAGGAGTCAATGTAAAATTATTTTTAACAGTTTGAAACGTGAAATCACTGATTGAAAGAATTGATGTCAGTGTCCCTTTAATAAACAATAGATTAATTCATCCTTACATTCTTTGGATTAAACAATATTGATATATAATTCACATATTCACTGTTGGAGTTACTTCATAGATATAAGCATACTCTAACAGCACCATGATTACATATTTGTACAAATCAATTCGGTTTGGTATTGTGATCAATATGTGTTGTGTCCTAAACAAGATTACTGTACATTGCACAAATGACTCGATGTGCCACATGTCTTTGTTTATATCTGTCGACAGTTGTTATTCCAAATGTTGTTTGTGTGTATTCTTTGAAGAACATGATCAATGGGTATATTTAGATGTGCAATAGCATCATATGAGATGAATTTGATGTCTAATATAGTCAGAAATTAAACATATGTTAAATACATAATTTTATTCATAATACCCTTGATTCAATCAAGCATTTTTTCTTCTAATGACTGCTCAATTCTTCCCATTTCGAAGTTGATTAGTCTTATAAATCGATACAGATGTGATTTAGTGATGTCCAAACTGTGTTCACTAATATATATCTATATCATTCATAGAGAGAGTTGTTGTGGGGAGCCCAGAGGGATCCAGCACTGACACTGAGCTGCCTTTGCAGTCTTCTGGTAAGTCCATTGACTCATTTATATGTCATTGAAGTTGTATTGGTAATCAATATTATGAGCATTATTCTGATGAAGCATTACATTTGAATCAAACATATAATTTACTCCTCTGATTATATATAAATTTTATTTTAATATTGAAAGATTAAGATCTCAAAGTTTCTTAGTCTACACCTTTGTTATTCAGAAGATGGATAGCATATGTTTGTTTATATTTTCAATTTTGACAACAATCATCAAGTGATAGACACATGAGAAATCTTAAATGTTCAATGTACTCTGCTTTTATGATTTCTAAAATAATACAGACAATAAATTGAAAATCTGAATCATTGAGAATAACAAATCTAATGTCATTTGTATGCTCCATCAAAATGATGTAAATCATAACTTTGGGTGTGTATATCTTTAATGCAACATTGATGTGTGTCTTTGAGCAACAGTAACATATGTTATAATATCTGATCTTAACGTGTACACAACATGTTATGTTTTACAGAGAATGATTTAACATGTGGGACAGAGAAGGAAGAGGCTCCCTTGGAGTCTGATGGTATGTGAAATATATCTAACATGTATCCAACATGTTTTTTTCTTGTAAAACATTTTATTGAAGAAATTCAAAGTCTACAGCTTTTGCACTTTAAAAAGGAATATTCTTTTTCTTTTAGAATACACTACTGCCCCCTTTCTATATCAGGCAGCATGAACATATGCTTTGATTATTCTTTCATTTTTGTCTGATTTGTAATTCATGCCATCATGATGTCACATGCATATTCCAGGCCAAACCACAATAATCATTTTCTAATTGTACAGACAGTCATTGCTATTCATCTGAGTGCCTATATGCATACCATATCCTTATGTCAACATTGTTTAGAAATTCAAACACACTTCTAAGTATATTGAAAACATAATCAAGTTGAAATGCCTTGATTTGATTTCATGATGTATGAGATGTTAATATATTTTTATTATATATTTCAGATGGATCCTCCACTTCTGGGCATAATTTTTCCGCCCCTTCACAGGCCCCTGCCTCTTCCCAGGCCCCTGCCCCTGCCTCTTCCCAGGCCCCTGCCCCTTCCCAGGCCAATGCCCAGGCCCCTCCACAGGCCCAAGACCCTCCCGGCCCTTCACATTTTGCCTGTCCCTCCCAAAAAACGCCCCTTCACCCCCCTTCGCCGCTCTCCCCGTATTTTGGCCCGTACAGCTACCCCACCTGCCCAGCCCCCAACTCACCACTCCCCAGCTGTACGGGCTACCCCAGAGTGGCAGCCCATCCCTCCCCAGCCCAATCCCATCCCTCCCCAACCCAATCGCATCCCTTCCCCCTGTCTCAACCTTCATTGTCCTGGATGTCGGATTTTCCTTCCCAGGCACAGCTGTAAGTATCATTCCAAATCAACATTATAAGATATTTAAAGGTACACTGAAGGCAAATTGTTTCTATTGTGATTCAAATAGAGCATGCAATGTTAATCAAATTTATAATTTACTACTCTTATCAATTCTTCTTCGTTCTCTTGCTATCTTTATTTAAACAAAGAAATGCATATAATTTAAAAAAAAAAAAAAACAGAACTCTGGACAAAATTTCTTTATTGTTGGATGAATTTATCCATCAATCAGCAGGGACAACCAAGGTTGATCACCAAAAATGGCCTGCCATATAAACTTACATTCTTGCATTTAAAATAAAGATAGCTAGAGAATTTTAACATTTTAAGAATAGGAGTAAATTAAAAACTTCATTTAAATGACATGCTCTATCTGAATCACAAAAGAAAATATTTTGGTTCAGTGTCCCTTTAATTTGATACCACTACATATACCAATTACCACTACTTGGATCCAAAAATTTATGTAAAAATGTTCATACATTATCTCTTGTATAACCCAGTGGGAATGTAATTTCTTCTGGTTGCTATGTTTACACAGCTTGGCCTCAACGCCAAAATGTTTAAGGATAGGTGTGGATACCACAGTATAACTAAACTATTTAAATTGCCAATGTAAGTACAATGGAAATCCTTTTACAAGATTTTATACACTCAAGCTGTAAAAGTGGATCATTGAAAACCAATTAAAGGGGACAACATGTTTGAGTAAACTGTGCCTTTAATGGTTTATGTCTGAATAACATATTTAATGTGTAAATAATCAATTTCCACAAATTAATTTAAAGAATGATTTGTCTTTATGATGACAATGTATCTTTGCTCATTTTTTATTATGTTGTGTAATTATCATTAATATTTAATATTTTTATTTATTTTAGGCTGTGACTCAACATGGCTCACGCTAGAAGCTCTAGCATGCGTAGAGCAGGCCGTGTTGAGGAACGCAGTTGTCCTGAGAGGGATGAACGACACCATGCATGCCCAGCTACAGGTTCAGCGTTTGACTCTACAACGTATGATGCGTGTAGAGTCAATGCTTGAATCGGGAGCTGGACAGGCACAGGACAATGAAGGGGATGCCCAATAAGTGGAGGATCTGGAGATGCTCCAAGGGCGCAGATAAGAATTTTCATCCACATGTTACTGTTCTGTTTTTTATTGTTGCCATTTGGCCTTTTTTTATTATTGTTGTGCCTGTTGCACTCTTTTACCTTGTCAAATGGCTCCAATGGGGCTGTGCTGGCCTTTGTTGGCCCTTGTCCACTCTCTCCAAGGACTGTGATGCACTCTTTTACCTTGTCAAATGGCTCCAATGGGGCTGTGCTGGCCCTTGTCCACTCTCTCCAAGGACTGTGATGCACTCTTTTACCTTGTCAAATGGCTCCAATGGGGCTGTGCTGGCCCTTGCCCACTCTCTCCAAGGACTGTGATGCACTCTTTTACCTTGTTAAATGGCTACAATGGGGCTGTGCTGGCCCTTGCCCACTCTCTCCAAGGACTGTGATGCACTCTTTTACCTTGTCAAATGGCTACAATGGGGCTGTGCTGGCCCTTGCCCACTCTCTCCAAGGACTGTGATGCACTCTTTTACCTTGTCAAATGGCTCCAATGGGGCTGTGCTGGCCCTTGCCCACTCTTTCCAAGGACTGTGATGCACTCTTTTACCTTGTCAAATGGCTCCAATGGGGCTGTGCTGGCCCTTGCCCACTCTCTCCAAGGACTGTGATGCACTCTTTTACCTTGTCAAATGGCTACAATGGGGCTGTGCTGGCCCTTGCCCACTCTCTCCAAGGACTGTGATGCACTCTTTTACCTTGTCAAATGGCTCCAATGGGGCTGTGCTGGCCCTTGCCCACTCTCTCCAAGGACTTTGATGCACTCTTTTTACCTTGTCAAATGGCTCCAATGGGGCTGTGCTGGCCCTTGTCCACTCTCTCCAAGGACTGTGATGCACTCTTTTACCTTGTCAAATGGCTCCAATGGGGCTGTGCTGGCCCTTGCCCACTCTTTCCAAGGACTGTGATGCACTCTTTTACCTTGTCAAATGGCTCCAATGGGGCTGTGCTGGCCCTTGCCCACTCTCTCCAAGGACTTTGATGCACTCTTTTTACCTTGTCAAATGGCTCCAATGGGGCTGTGCTGGCCCTTGTCCACTCTCTCCAAGGACTGTGATGCACTCTTTTACCTTGTCAAATGGCTCCAATGGGGCTGTGCTGGCCCTTGCCCACTCTTTCCAAGGACTGTGATGCACTCTTTTACCTTGTCAAATGGCTCTAATGGGGCTGTGCTGGCCCTTGCCCACTCTCTCCAAGGACTGTGATGCACTCTTTTACCTTGTCAAATGGCTACAATGGGGCTGTGCTGGCCCTTGCCCACTCTCTCCAAGGACTGTGATGCACTCTTTTACCTTGTCAAATGGCTCCAATTTTAATGATTTTCAACATTTTTTTTTAAACGTTTTGTTTTCTGACATACTAATAAAATACATCATTCCACGATTCTTTGTCCTCTTTATTCATGTCATTGATTGAAATCTCTAGTTTATGTGGTTAATCCTTAAAGGGACCTGAAACCAAATAATGGTCTTTCCAGAATCATATATGTAATACAATTGTAAATGTCTTTAATATTTACATCTCCAATTTAATTCGATTCATTTTCTTGATATAGTTTTAGTAAAGCTTTATCTTTGCAAGATTATGATTAGCATAGTAATTATTTTATATATGTATATATATATATCTTGATGTTTGTATATATATATATATGTATATTTTAAATTTCACATCCATGTGTTCATTTGTAAACTCTGCGTGAATTGATGCACCTTTAACAAATGATCCCAGGATTGATAAAATGAGATAATCTCTGTAAAGTGTTATTTTTATGGAAATAGTATTCTCTCTGTGGATCCTTTTTTTATTTGGTATTTCATGTCTCTTTAAGTGATGCTGACCACAATTGTCAAGGAATGGATTTCCATTTCTAAAGCGTTTTTGTCCTTTTTACATAAACAAGGACATATAATCTTATTTAAAATAAATCTTATTGGAATGTTGACAGCACATGTATTCCAATTTCAATTATATCTTATTGTAGCAGTGTAACCAAATCAATCACTGTGTGTAATGCGCATATTTTAGATGAGGAATATCTTTATATTAATATTTATAAAAATTAATTCTCCTCCCATATATGGCTATAGGTAGGCTAACCATATTTCAACTTGAATAAGTGACACATTTGATCAATACATGTGTCATTATTGTTATTCCAAAACAAACTAAACATATCTGAAAACATCAATGCCATATGTATTTATCATGTGTATCTTTTAAATGTTAAAGATGTACACCATAGCTATAGTTAAAGGGACAGTCAAGTCCAAAAAGATGATTCATGATTTAAATAGGACATGCAAGTTTAACCAACTTTCTAATTTCCTTTTATTCACAATTTTGCTTTGTTCTCTTGGTATTCTTATTTGAAAGGTAAACCTAGGAGGTTCATATGCTAAGTTCTTCGAATTTGAAGACTGCCTCTAATGTGAATACATTTTGACTACTATAAGGCATTAGTTCACATGTTTCATATAGATAACATTGAGCTCATGCACGTAAAGTGACCTAGGAGTGAGCATTGATTGGCTAAACTGCATGTCTTTCAAAAGAACAGAAATAATGGGGCAGTCAGCAGAAGCTAGGATACAAGATAATAACAGAAGTAAAAAGTATATAAATATATAACTGGGTTTGTTGTTAAAAATGAGTAATGTGTAATAAAGGGATTAGCTATATTTTAAAAAACAAATTTTCTGGGGTTGACTGTCCCTTTAACATATAATATCTAACACATCCCTATTTTCCGAATGCATCTCCTAGCATTAATTCTCAGTTAAAGGGACATGAAACACAATAATCCAAAGATTTTCATTTATTGTTACAATGTATTTCAAATTGCAATGTCGCACATAATCGTGTAACCTTAAAATATTGTTTTCATGTCTATTTAAAACATGCTGCTTG
Organism: Bombina bombina; assembly: GCF_027579735.1. Lineage (NCBI taxonomy): Eukaryota > Metazoa > Chordata > Amphibia > Anura > Bombinatoridae > Bombina > Bombina bombina. The sequence continues at coordinate 1,142,243,121 of NC_069504.1, forward strand.
CTAAATAGTTTAGGTAAAAATCCTCTGCTTCTAATGAAATATCTCCTTATTTTCTATAATGTATTCTATTTCATGTATCACAGTATTTCGTTATCTAGCGTGACATTCCTAGATAGCAATATAGACACATACTAGTTACTAAAATATAAATACGTTTCTTATTGATATGCAAATATTTCTTGTTTGAACAAGTACATGTAGATATACCAACAATCACCACATATTAGTATATGTTAGCATATGTAATTTTTTAAAGGGACAGTCTAGAAAACAAATAATGATTTGCATTATTAAAAAAGCAATTTTTAAAATAAAAATGATATCAAACGTTTCTCACCAATTAATCAGTTTTCTCTGGTTATTCTTATTTGCTGGCTAAACCTATGAGGTTCGTGTGCTCATTTCTTAGAGCTTGAAGAGTGCATGTAATCAGAATGCATTTTGACCACTAGAGGGCATTTTGATAGCATTTGGATATTGAAAACCTTGAGCTCATACAGCATATTTACCCTGTATTGATCATTGATTGTCTAAAATGTTGTTATGTCAGAACAACAAATAAGTGGTCAGTTTTCATAGGCATAAATACAAGGGTAAGCACATAAGTCACACGTGTTTCTCCATGTTTTTGTTTCCAACTTGATAATGCGTAATACAGTGTTTTCTTTGTAAACAATAATGTTCTGACTGTCCCTTTAAGCTGTGTTATTGTCATTCAAACAGTAATATGCCATCATGGATAATTGTAATGGTCATTTTGTTTGAGATTAGGGAAACAGTTTGGACATCACATCACAGAAACCAATCAATATCATGAACATGGATAGGTATGTGATGATGTGGTGTCCACACACTTATAACCCACACTCTGCAAACAATCTGCCTCCATGGACCCGGTCCCATAGAAGCAGATTATATACAGAGTGTGGTCCACAAGTGTATGAAAACCACATCATCACATACCTATCCATTACACATTAAATAAATACAAAACAAACATATCTCAAAAAATACTTACTTCCTCTTCCTTCCCCTCTTCCCACGAGGCTGAGGCTGAGGCTCTGGGAGGGGCAACTGCCCCCTCTGATGAGTTCTCATCAGAGACGTTGTGGGAAGAGTGGAAGGAGGAGTACTGGGATGACCAAGGTGAGGAGATGGAGCAGATGGCCCAGCAGCAGATGGCCCAGCATGTGCCTCCCGGAAGAAATTGAACATAACTTCTTGTAGCTGGAAACTCTGTTTTGTCCTTGTTCTATTCTTGTAAGGATCTCTATAATTTGTGTTTGTCCTTCTCTAATGCCACAAAGCTTTTCGATAATCCGAGTTCTCCCTTGGATATTTTCCATCCGGGAGGTACGCATCTGTTCAATGTAGTCAACTAACACACGCACCTCGGCTATCTCCTCCTGTTGTGCACGGCGGCTTGCTGGTGCACGGTAGCCTGCTGGTGCTTGAGGGGCCTCTTCCTCTGCTTCAGAGGCCTCTTCATCTGCTTCAGTGGGGGCCTCTTCCTCTGCTTCAGTGGGGGCCTCTGCTTCAGGGGGGGCCTCTGCTTCTTGTGCAGGGGGGCCCTCTTCTCTCCGAGGTGGCGATTCATCCCCACCACTCTCATACCGGGGAAAAGGAGGAGCCTGTAGTTGGTGTGCTGCCTCCTCCCCAGACTCTGTATATTGCAAAAAGAAAGAAATGTATATATTAGCATATTTCCAAATAAAGATGTAAATGCTTTTGCTTACAATAGAATTACAAATGCAGCCTCATTAATCCACTTTGAAATCTAACAATCAATACAATTTCCGCATTTTCCAAACTGTGTTTGTGATATCTCTCTGGTCAATCTGAATGTTTTTGCATTTGTTTTCAGTCTGTTTAAATGCACACCTAACCTATAGCCTAGATACTAATGTAATCGCAAAGTAATTGTGAATGCGTTTACGTAATAATGTGTTAAACAGCGTAATAGCATTAATCTTATCCTTAAATACATTCTGATGTTAATAGATTCTTAAATGAACTTACCGTCAGATGAGAGTGGCAGGTTCCCGGTATCGATTCCTCCGATCCCGACTATGGCCACCTCGGAGATGCTGGGACGCAACATTTCCTCCCATCGGGAGTACTCAACAATCAGTGCAGGCCCGCCACCGGTCCCTGTGGCATGTTGGTACTCCCTGGCTATTTTCTTTTTCAGCTCCATCTTGCAGTCCCGGTAACGATGTTTAATAGAGTCCATATCTCTGTTACGGCCCCCCACTGCATTAACTGCATTCCTTATCTCCCGCCAGAGCTTCCTCTTGTCACTCGGGGTGGTATTCTGAGCCTGCAGCCTCTTATACCCGCCCATATAGGCTTCTACGAGGACCTCCTTCTCCTCCATAGTAAACCTCGCCTCCCTAGTCGCCTTGGCCTTCCCCTGTGATGGTGCCCTCTGTTTCCCGGACTGTGAAGCCCTACTCTGTCCCCACTGGGCCCAGCCACTTGTTCATCTTGAACCAAGTGGCTGGGTCCACCCACCGCTTCCACCCCCGCTTCCTGCCCCCCTTCCTGTTCTGTTCCTCTCCCCCCCTCTCCCTCTCCTCCCCCCTCTACCTCTCCTCTGACTAATCTCATGCCTGCCCTCCTCTTCCATCTCTTCCCTAAACTAAGCCCCAACTACTCCAACAAAAAGTGAGTGTGCCCAAATGAAAGGGGGTCAAAATAAAGAACTAAAAAGACCAAAAAAGTGCTGAAAGTGTGAAAGGGATATAAATAAAAGAGGGTAAGGAGTATTTAATCAACCAAAATGTATAAGAAGACTAAAAGGAGGATATGTAAACTAAATGTAACTAGGGGATGGGGATGGGATTAGAGGGAATGGGGTATGGGAATAGAGGAAATGGGATGAAAGGGAATGGGACTACAGGGAATGGGGTATGGAGTGTAGTATGAGAGGGTATGGGGTATGGAGTGTATGTAGTGTTATTGATAACTGTATGTATGTATTGAATGTGTTTGCATGTAATGTGTTAAGTATACAGAAAAAGCACTCGCACACTCACCCAAACCAACTGTCGCTCACTCACGCTCTCTTACTAACTCACGCTCCCACTAACTGACGCTCCCACTAACTCACGCTACCACTAACTCACACTACCACTAACTCACGCTACCACTAACTCACACTACCACTAATTCACTCACGATAACAATAACTGACTCTCTCACACTAACACTAACTTGCACTAACTCTCACAATAACTCACTAAATCTCAAATCTCCAATCTCCAAAACCCACCAGCAACACAGTCAAAGAAGCCATGCTTGTGTGGTGCTTATATACCCTGTGTAAATGTTTAATGATGTACCGGTTTGCCTTATAAATTGTGTTCAGGTGTGCTTTGTTAGTAATTAGTATGCGTGCAATATGTATTAGTTGTGTGAATTTGCTCATGCTCATTTAGAGTTAGTATTTGTGGAATGTGTAGAATGCGATGATGTCATAGTGCTCGTTTTCTATAACATTGTCCCATAGTATTATGTGTTAATGTTAATTTGCGATGGTGTCGTATTGTGAAGTGTTGTATATGTATGTTTATCCTAATATTTCTTATTGTTGAATGCGAGTATTTTGCTTGTGTATGAGTGTGCATTTATTTTTCCTTTTTTTTTATTTTCCATATTTCCGTATCGTAAAGTATATGCGTATTCCCTTTATTTTTTTATTAAATTTTTGTTTTTCCCCGTTTGTTAATGTGTAATGCATGTGTGCTTTGTTTTGTGATTGTTGTTCTGACATTTGCAGTGTGTTATTGTTGTGTATTATGTGGTATACGTCATATGACCGAGCAGTGCGTTAGGTGAAAAAAGCGTGTTTGTTTGATTTGCCATTGATCTCTATGGAAGACTGTCTAATGCGGGCGTGATTCCGCGTATGAAATATACGCGTTAGGAGACGCGTTAGGTTGTTTATAAACTCTAAATACCAGCGTTAAAAACTCTGTGCGTTAGAAATAAACCACGCGTAGCTAACGCACCCCCTCTAATGCAAAACTCTAAATCTAGGCGAATGAGATTCCAAGATATTTAGCTACTAACATTCAAGCAATACAATTTAACAGTGCTTAGTTAAACAATAGGACAATATATATATTCTAATTGAAACATCAGAAATTGTAAATATTATTTGTGCCAATAACCAAACTCTGAGTTATAACTCTATCGCCTAGATTACAAGTTTTGTCGGTAAAGACCTGCGGGGCTAACAAGCCTTTTTTTCCAGCGCACACTTTAAACAATGCTGGTATTACAAGTTTTCTGAATGGCTGCGTTAGCCTCATAAAAGTGAGCATTGAGCAAATTTAGCTCCACTTCTACCTGTAATACCAGCATTGCTTACGGTAGCGGTAAGCTGGCTAAAACGTGCTTGTGCACGATTTCCCCATATTATACAATGGGGCTGAGCTGGCTGAAAAAAAACCTAACACCTGCAAAAAAGCAGCGTTCAGCTCCTAACGCAGCCCCATTGTTTCCTATGGGGAAACACTTTCTAAGTCTACACCTAACACCCTAACATGAACCCCGAGTCTAAACACCCCTAACCTTACACTTATTAAACTCTAATCTGCCACCCCCGACATCGTTGCCCCCTGCATTATATTATTAACCCCTAATCTTCCGCTCCGGACACCGCTGCCACCTACATTATCCATATGAACCCCTAATCTGCTGCCCCTAACATCGCCGACACCTACATTATAGTTATTAACCTCTAATCTGCCGCCCCCAATGTCGCTGCCACCTACCTACACTTATTAACCACTAATCTCCCACCCACAAAGTCGCCGCTACTATAATAAAATTATTAACCCCTAAACCTAAGTCTAACCCTAACACCCCCCTAAGTTAAATATATTTTTAATAAATCTAAATAAAATTGCAATAATTAACTAAATTATTCCTATTTAAAACTAAACACTTACCTATAAAATAAACCATAAGATAGCTACAATATAACTAATAGTTACATGGTAGCTATTTTAGGATTTATATTTATTTTACAGGCAACTTTGTATTTATTTTAACTAGGTACAATAGCTATTAAATAGTTAATAACTATTTAATAGCTACCTAGTTAAAATAATTACAAAATTAGCTGTAAAATAAATCCTAACCTAAGTTAAAAATACACCTAACACTGCACTATCACTAAATTAATAAAATAAATTAACTACAATTATCTAACATAAAATACAATTAAATAAACTAAACTATAGTACAAAAACAAACACTAAATTACAAAAAATAAAAAAATATTACAAGAATTTTAAACTAATTACACCTAATCTAAGCCCCTAATAAAATAAAAAAGCCCCCCAAAATAATAAAATTCCCTATCCTATGCTAAATTACAAAGTAATCAGCTCTTTTACCTGTAAAAAAACAAATACAATACCCCCCCAACATTACAACCCACCACCCACCCGATCCCCCCTTAAAAAAACCTAACACTACCCCCTGAAGATCACCCTACCTTGAGCCGTGTTCACCCAGCCGGGCACCACTGGTCATCCGATGGGGCAGAAGAGGACATCCGGACCGGCAGAAGTCTTCATCCTATCCGGGCAGAAGAGGACATCCGGACCGGCAGACATCTTCATCCAGGTGGCATCTTCTATCTTCATCCTTCTGGAGTGGAGCCATCTTCTATCCATCCGACACGGAGCCATCCTCTTCTTCTAATGTCCTAACGACGAATGGAGGTTCCTTTAAATGATTAAGGTAGGAAAAATCCGATTGGTTGATTTAATCAGCCAATTGGATTGAAGATCAGCCAATAGAATGCAAGCTCAATTCTATTGGCTGATCCAATCAGCCAATCGGATTGAACTTCAATCCAATTGGCTGATTAAATCAACCAATCAGATTTTTCCTACCTTAATTCCGATTGGCTGATAGAATCCTATCAGCCAATCGGAATTCAAGGGACGCCATCTTGGATGACATCATTTAAAGGAACCTTCATTCGTCGTTAGTCGTTGGGAAGAAGAGGATGCTCCGCATCGGATGTCTTGAAGATGGACCCGCTCCGCGCCGGATGGATGAAGATAGAAGATGCCGCTTGGATGAAGACTTCTGCTGGATGGAGGACCTCTTCTGCCCCGATCGGATGAAGACTTCTGCTGGTCCGGATGTCCTTTTCTGCCCCATCAGATGAACACTTATGGACAGATCGGATGACCACTTGTGCCCGGCTGGGTGAACACGGCTCAAGGTAGGGTGATCTTCAATGGGGTAGTGTTAGTTTTTTTTAAGGGGGGATCGGGTGGCTTTTAGAGTAGGGGTGTGTGTGTGGTTGGTTATAATGTTGGGGGGGTATTGTATTTGTTTTTTTTACAGGTAAAAGAGCTGATTACTTTGGGGCAATGCCCCGCAAAATCCCTTTTAAGGGCTGGTTAAAGAGCTGATTACTTTGTAATTTAGTTAATCCAAGATTGGGAAAATAAATGAGCGCTCCAAGCCCAGAAATATATAAAAAGTAAATTTTATTCCATACTTATTAAAACCATACAAAATAGAATAAAAAGTGGTAAGCACTATTGTGCAAAAAACAAATTGAGGAACAGGTGCAAAAACAGCAAACGTTTCGTGCTCCACGCACTTGGTCACTGCTGATTGATACACCTGTTCAGTGCTCCTTTTATTACCTGGAATCCTTAAAGTGAAATCACAAATTTTATTAACCTGTATTTTGCCATTCTGTGGGGGAGCCTATGACAAGAAACATTTTTTTTATTTTCAATACACAAAATATTATATATAGATAAGCAAATTGATTCATGTTAAGAATTTAATTATTATGCCCAAGGAAAATATATCCTAAGTCAAATTTGATTATGTTTTACATTTTTTATCTCTTATAATTTGAATATGTATACATATCATTCTATGAAGCATAATTTCAAAACCTGTATATAATCAAGGTCAATTCTCATATTCAGTTTAAACTAATAAATTATAGCATACACCTTGAACAGGTTGGTACTGTGATTTGCAGAGAATGAGCCTATGACAAGACACTGTAATTTACATAAATTTCTTTTAGATAGATACATAGTAAATTTGTATTAGCCTTATGTGGGAAACTGAAATTGAGATAGATGGGGAGATATTTTTATATCAAATACTGTTTGTTACTGTGAAGAAGACACAAGCATTACAACTATGAATAAGAGCACATGACAAGAGCAATACCCTAAAATTAGAGATTATTGTTATTTAGTGAATAGATCTAAATCCCTTCTCATGTTAAGGCCCTCAGGATGTGTAGTCTGTAAATTGAACATCCACATAACTTCCCTTTTATCAAGAGTTTTCTCTCTGTCACCTCGTCTTCTCCATTGTGGGACAAAATCTATCCCTTGTAAGATGAGAGCAGATGTATCTGTGTTATGTAGTGCCTTAAAATGCCTTGATACAGGTGTGTCTGAGTCCTTATCCTCTATGGAGCGCAAATGCTCCAAGAACCTTTCTTTTAGCGGTCTTTTAGTTTTGCCTGTGTATTGTTTATGACAAATTTTACACGTTAAAAGATAAACTACATGAGTAGTTGAGCAATTGATATAATGATATATCTTATACACTTTATTGGTAGTGGTTGAACTAAATTCAACCCCTTTCTTGACAAAATCACAGGTAGTACATATTGGACGCCTACACTTATAAAAACCCTTTCTCTGTTTTAGCCAGCAAGTTGTTTTATTAGTTCTTACATCTGATGGAGAAATGGAATTATGTAAGATGTAAGAACTAATAAAACAACTTGTTGGCTAAAACTACACATCCTGAGGGCCTTAACATGAGAAGGGATTTAGATCTATTCACTAAATAACAATAATCTCTAATTTTAGGGTATTGCTCTTGTCATGTGCTCTTATTCATAGTTGTAATGCTTGTGTCTTCTTCACAGTAACAAACAGTATTTGATATAAAAATATCTCCCCATCTATCTCAATTTCAGTTTCCCACATAAGGCTAATACAAATTTACTATGTATCTATCTAAAAGAAATTTATGTAAATTACAGTGTCTTGTCATAGGCTCATTCTCTGCAAATCACAGTACCAACCTGTTCAAGGTGTATGCTATAATTTATTAGTTTAAACTGAATATGAGAATTGACCTTGATTATATACAGGTTTTGAAATTATGCTTCATAGAATGATATGTATACATTTTCCAATTATAGGAGATAAAAAATGTAAAACATAATCAAATTTGACTTAGGATATATTTTCCTTGGGCATAATAATTAAATTCTTAACATGAATCAATTTGCTTATCTATATATAATATTTTGTGTATTGAAAATAAAAAAATGTTTCTTGTCATAGGCTCCCCCACAGAATGGCAAAATACAGGTTAATAAAATTTGTGATTTCACTTTAAGGATTCCAGGTAATAAAAGGAGCACTGAACAGGTGTATCAATCAGCAATGACCAAGTGCGTGGAGCACGAAACGTTTGCTGTTTTTGCACCTGTTCCTCAACTTGTTTTTTGCACAATAGTGCTTACCACTTTTTATTCTATTTTGTATGGTTTTAATAAGTATGGAATAAAATTGACTTTTTATATATTTCTGGGCTTGGAGCGCTCATTTATTTTCCCAATCTTGGATTAACTGTTACTTTTTGTGCGTGTGCAGACGCACTGGGAATTTTTGTTTGCCGCCCGGGAACAACATTCATTTGCTTGCTACCCTCTCTCTAACAGTGCCTATCACCTCATTGGATTTAAAGCTACATACCCCAGGGGCGCTCCGTTGAGCAGGTTTGTTTTTCCTTTACTTTGTAATTGAGTTTAGGGTAGGGAATTTTTTTATTTTTTTTTTATTTTATTTTATTAGGGGGCTTAGATTAGGTGTAATTTAAAATTCTTGTAATATTTTTTTATTTTTTGTAATTTAGTGGGTTTTTTTGTACTATGGTTTAGTTTATTTAATTGTATTTTATGTTAGATAATTGTAGTTAATTTATTTAATTAATTTATTGATAGTGTAGTGTTAGGTGTATTTGTAACTTAGGTTAGTATTTATTTTACAGGTAATTTTGTAATTATTTTAACTAGGTAGCTATTAAATAGTTATTAATTATTTAATAGTTATTGTACCTAGTTAAAAAAATACAAAGTTGCCTGTAAAATAAATATAAATCCTAAAATAGCTATCATGTAACTATTAGTTATATTGTAGCTATATTCAGGTTTATTTTATTGGTAAGTATTTAGTTTTAAATAGGATTAATTTATTTAATTTTAGAAATTTTATTTAAATTTATTAAAACTATATTTAACTTAGGGGGGTGTTAGGGTAAGGATTAGATTTAGGTTTAGGGGTTAAAAACTTTATTATAGTAGCGGCGACGTTGGGGGCGGGAGATTAGGGGTTAATAATTGTAGGTAGGTGGCGGCGACGTTGGGGGGCAGATTAGGGGTTAATAAAATTTATTATAGTGTTTGCAAGGCGGGAGTGCTGCGGTTTAGGGGTTAATACATTTATTATAGTGGCGGTGATGTCCGGTTGGCAGATTAGGGGTTAATAAGTGTAGGTAGGTGGCGGCGATGTTGGGGGGGCAGATTAGGGGTTAATAAATATAATGTAGGTGTTGGCGATGTTAGGGGCAGCAGATTAGGGGTTCATAGGTATAATGTAGGTGGCGGCGATGTCCGGTCGGCAGATTAGGGGTTAAATAATTTTATTATAGTTTTTTTTATTTGGGGGGGGCCTCAGTTTAGGGATTCATAGGTAGTTTATGGGTGTTAGTGTACTTTGTAGCCCATAAAACTCTTAACTACTGACTTTTAAATACGGTAGGAGTCTTGGAGGTAGAGGCTGTACCTTTCTCCAAGACTCGTAATACCAGCGTTAGGCAAATCCCATTAAAAAGACAGGATACGCAATTGACGTAAGGGGATTTGCGGTAGCCAAAAGTCACGGAAGAAAAGTGAGCAGTACACCTCTACCTGCCATACTGGTAATACCAGCGGGCGTTAAAAAGCAGGGTCCAAACTGCTCTTTGAAATATCTTAACTACAATTTGAACATGGTCTTACCAATAACCTTTGTTTCAAATATTAAAAATTATACATCACCAATTTGTAGTTATCTTTTCCAAATATCTTTAGATCATCTCATTTGAAGGAAAGTTATCGCATAGATCAAGGTAAGTTTTCAGTTTCTTGCTTAAAAGGATTGTGTCCCCAAGAGAATGACTGCCAGTTATCAATCACTAGTGACAAGCAGATCACCAAAAACTCCTTTTTTTCTTGCATTTAGCTATTCCTTATATCATCATTGACGATCTTTTTCGGTTACGCCCACGGTAGCTTGTCCCTTCTTATTGGATACTTTGGGGAATGCTCCCTCATTGGCTCTGTATGTGTGCCCTAATAGAAAATCTATTTGACTGTTACACCCTCCAATCCCCTAGGGGGCAGCAGACAACCAACCAGATTCATTTAACCATTTCTAACATTTAACAATATTTCCCATATAATGATTATATTAAACAATACTATAACATTGCATTAATCAATTACAATATTAATTATAGATGGGGTAGTATCATGTCAATTTTTTTATTTCCCCGATATCAAATACATTTTGTTTTTAACATTATATTATATCAAAGTAATTTGTACTGCTAACTTATTAGCTTAAAATCCATTAAAAATGCCAAGTAATTTCCCCACATTTATATACAAATACAGCATATTTCATATTTCTAATAAATCCTGAATGCATGAATCTTGTCTATGCAGATCTGAAATGAAAATAGGGTTATTCATTTTTATGTTAAAATATAAAATATCCATATGTCTGTTTTTATGATTAAGGACCTCTTGTTTTCCTGTGAAATAAAGGGAAAATTGTCAAATATGTATAAATCTATTTGCAGCATTTATGTAAATTGTTACTATTAATCATTGCTGTTTAGGTCCATTAAATATCCATTCCTATGCTGTATTTTAATAAGGGGTTTAAAAGTATAATTTAGAACATGTGTTTTAGCTGGTCAAATTTTTACTGCCTCAATACACAGGAACTAATTAACAAGTCTATGCTAATCACTATGTAGTCATAATTTCACTTTGATTTTAGGCCCAGAATGTTGTCTCCATACACAGCATGGATCATTTTACAAGTAGTTGTAAAAAGTTATAATTTCTTTGACATGTTTGTAGCTTCAAATATACTCACAGACGGATCGGCTACACCTTTGGCAGGAAATCCATATATGGGCATGTATCCTAATCTAGGCACCATACATTATGTTATCTTCCATTTCCTTGAAATTGTGAGCATCTCATTTAGCCTCAAAGACAGATCCCAGACACCCCGTCCCCACTCACTGTATGGGGTCATCTATCTGACAATCTATCCTTCTTTTAAATTACCTTTATGATTCATCCTGTGTAACCAAAAACAGTGGGGCTAAATTTCACACAGTGCCATTTGAAGTTTTTAGAAATTAAATAAATTATTTGATGTACACAGTCACAGATATATTAAATAATAATAAGTATACCTGTGTATATCATCTAATAATATTTTAAATACCTTGACAAGGGCTATTCTGCTGGTGTGCGCATTTCCAGAGATGCATCACTGAAAGTCGTTCCGTAAGAAGCCGGCTATTCCAGGCAGTTCCACCCTTAATCGTATTACCCCAGAAGCACTCACGAGTATCCAGACTCTCCAGGATCAGCTTCAGGTAAGGTATTTGTGCCAGCCAGACTTCCCTCTGATGATAGAGTGTCTCAGAGTAATCCTCCTCTCCAGGGAGGGCAAGAAACAAGTTGCAGGCTAAATAAAGGCTTCTGTGCATCGAGAGCGTATAAGTATTCAGAAGACTCTGCAATTGCATGGCATGGTCTGGAGAGGTTAGCAAGCGTAGGGGTGTTGCCATCGGCACCTATTCTCAGACTGCCTGGTTGTATAGGAGGCAGACTAGCATTGCTATTAAGCTCAAATTTCTCACCGCCATTACTCGGTACCAGCACAGAGCATCCTCCTTTCTCATAGTGCATGGTGTGCATAGGATCCAGAGCTGTCTTGGCAACATCGTCATGTGGCATGGTCCGCCAGGGTCCCAAGGCATCTCCGCCGCTGGAACATGTAGTATCGGAGCAGACTGGATCTTCTTGTCTCGGGGTAGGCAGAGAACTTTGCCAATCTTCTAGGAATGCAGCTTGATAGCTTTGTAATAATTTGTTGATCTCCGTAAAAAGGCACACCTCCATTGCTTCAGAGGGGCTTGACATGGTTCATTAGCAGATTTTAGAGTGTATCAGAGAACTATCCAGTTTCAACTGAACTGGTTTGGTAACCCAGGGTCCTGGGGGGGTATGAATATATGCGGCAGCCCTAACAACACAGATAATCAGACTTACAAGTAAGGCCTCACAACCTCGTGGCTGGTCGCTGTGGAGTTAGCTGAGGAACATAGGCAGGTCAATATTATGTTTGATATCCCCAGACTCCTCTTAAGTCACCCAAGGTTTTTTAACTTATGTAGTCAAGAAATGTAGGTGAATTTTAGAAAATAATTCTAGATAAGCTGAGTGAGTCCAGGAGCTCTCCACACAAACTTCCTACCGCAACAGCTGTAGGCTCTGCCCCTGAATACTCTTTTAATGTATCAAAAGTTTTGATGTTTTTTCCTTCTATGTTCATAACCTGAAATAAGTATTTTAAGCCACTATTGTACAATCTTCTAAATATTCCTGAGTTTATCCCTTCTGGAAATGCTGGGTTTGCCATTATCATTAAATATTTAGATAAGCCAAATTTAACTCCCAGTGTTCCACACATATTCTGCCATGCCCAGATAGGGCAACATATCGTTTTCATAGCTTTTATCTCAGCTGGCAACTCACTGTGCCTTATATGGAACACATTTTTTTATACCTCGGGAACTATGTAGTAAAAAGACTCGGCTAGCCATTCAACCGCCAGCTTTCCTAAAAAGATCCAATTATATTGTTCGAAGTGTGGAAAAGCAAGCCCCGCATATTCTTTGGAGAGACAAAGTTTTCTAATGGCAATTCTAGGTTTCTTCCGGCTCCATATAAATGTTGTAACTACAGATTGTAGTTTTCTCAGATCCTCTAAATAGGGACATTCTGCATTAAATACAATAATTTGGGTAAAATAATCATTTTTAAGAGATTCACTCTACCAGAAATTGAAATTGGGAATTTCATCCAGTTATTTAACTTTTCATTAATTTTTTGTAATAATGGTGGATAATTTAAACTATATCACTTATCCTTGTCAGTAGAGATCCAAATACCTAGATATTTAAATCCCTCTGAAGATTCTTCAAACAGTTTATTTATAATCCAGAGCATTTCAGATTTTTTAGCATTCACTCTATAACCTGAAAATTAACTGAATTCTCTTATTATTTCAAGTGCTTTGGGGATATTTTTTCTAGAGTCCCTTATGAACAATAATAGGTTATCCGCATATAGCGAGATCTTTACCTCTTGTTCCCCAATCTTAATTCCTTGTATCTTTTCTCTAAGTGCGCATGCAAGAGGTTCAATGGCGATATCAAATAACAAACTGACTATATAATTTAACACAATAAAGATCAGTAACAAACGGACTATATAATTTAACACAATAAAGATCAGTAACAAACTGACTATATTTAATGTAACACAAAATAAGATCAGTAACAAACTGACTATATATAATGTAACACAATAAATATCAGTAACAAACTGACTATATATAATGTAACACAATAAATATCAGTAACAAACTGACTATATATAATGTAACACAATAAAGATCAGTTACAAACTGACAATATAATGTAACTATAAAGATCAGTAACAGACTGACTATATAATGTAACAATAAAGATCAGAAACAAACTGACTATATATAATGTAACAATAAAGATCAGTATCAAACTGACTATATAATGTAACACAATAAATATCAGTAACAAACTGACTATATATAATGTAACACAATAAATATCAGTAACAAACTGACTATATATAATGTAACACAATAAATATCAGTAACAAACTGACTATATATAATGTAACACAATAAAGATCAGTAACAAACTGACTATATATAATGTAACACAATAAAGATCAGTAACAAACTGACTATATATAATGTAACACAATAAAGATCAGTAACAAACTGACTATAATTGAACACAATAAAGATCAGTAACAAACTGACTATATTTAATGTAACACAAAATAAGATCAGTAACAAACTGACTATATATAATGTAACACAATAAATATCAGTAACAAACTGACTATATATAATGTAACACAATAAATATCAGTAACAAACTGACTATATATAATGTAACACAATAAAGATCAGTAACAAACTGACTATAATTGAACACAATAAAGATCAGTAACAAACTGACTATATATAATGTAACACAATAAAGATCAGTAACAAACTGACTATATAATGTAACACAATAAAGATTAATAACAAACTGACTATATAATGTAACACAATAAAGATCAGTAACAAACTGACTATATAATGTAACACAATAAAGATCAGTAACAAACTGACTATATATAATGTAACACAATAAAGATCAGTAACAAACTGACTATATAATGTAACACAATAAATATCAGTAACAAACTGACTATATAATGTAACACAATAAATATCAGTAACAAACTGACTATATAATGTAACACAATAAAGATCAGTAACAAACTGACTATATAATGTAACACAATAAAGATCAGTAACAAACTGACTATATAATGTAACACAATAAAGATCAGTAACAAACTGACTATAAAATGTAACACAATAAAGATCAGTAACAAACTGACTATAAAATGTAACACAATAAAGATCAGTAACAAACTGACTATATAATGTAACACAATAAATATCAGTAACAAGATGACTATATATAATGTAACACAATAAATATCAGTAACAAGATGACTATATATAATGTAACATAATAAATATCAGTAACAAACTGACTATATAATGTAACACAATAATGATCAGTAACAAACTGACTATATAATGTAACACAATATAGATGAGTAACAAACTGACTATATAATGTAACACAATATAGATGAGTAACAAACTGACTATATAATGTAACACAATAAAGATCAGTAACAAACTGACTATATAATGTAACACAATAAAGATCAGTAACAAACTGACTATATGATGTAACACAATAAAGATCAGTAGCAAACTGACTATATAATGTAACACAATAAAGATCAGTAACAAACTGACTTTATAATATAACACAATAAAGATCAGTAAAATCTGACTATATATAATGTAACACAATAAATATCAGTAACAAACTGACTATATATAATGTAAAACAATACAGATCAGTAAGTAACAAACTGACTATATAATGTAACACATTAAAGATCAGTAACAAACTGACTATATTTAATGTAACACAAAATAAGATCAGTTACAAACTGACTATATATAATGTAACACAGTAAATATCAGTAACAAACTGACTATAACACAATAAAGATCAATAGGCAAAAGAGAAAACGCAGACCTCCCAGGTAAAAGTTAAACTCTTTATTGTACAGAAGGTTAAAATTCCAGCAGTAGGAAAAAGAATGACAAGGTGTAGGGTCTGACTAGTTTCAGCTTGTGGCCGTAATCGTAAACCTGACATACCATAAAACTTTATTGGTTTAAAAAGGATATAGCACTCTCTAATTGGTCAATTGAATCTGGGGGCTGAGACTCATATTTAACTATTGGGATACTGAAAATAGTTTGAAATTTGATTAATGCACATAAGCTATCACAAGGTTAAATAACATCATATAAATCCTGCTTATAGCGATATCACATATTATGAATACAAGATTTAGAGACACTAACACAAAAAAAATCTCATAATAAAGCTTGTCACTATACATATTCCATTAAATAGCCAGTAACAGGTAGAGTTAACTATTATATATCTGAAACTACATAGTCCAAATGCATGTGTGTATAAAGGGTACATTACACTATGCTTGTGGAGAAGAAAATTGGAAAAATATATAGTTTGCGTTCCCAGTATTTTATATGGTGCTTAATATCTAGGGAGAACTAGCAAACATATTTAGACATTGAGTCTATAGATAATCCCCCAGCATAAGTGCCCTCATAACTATGGAGTCACCTGTAATGTTAAATCAAGGGATGCTTAAGCATATTCATCTCAAGTATATTAACAGGGAACCATACAATGGGACATATACAAATAAATCATATGGCTTAATACATAATTTAAGTTATTATATCCCATTCATGACACTTGAAGGTACAAGATTGTACATTAGTGTACTCATATATGTTGTCGCTGACAACCTGTGTTGTACCATTGTAATACATACGGATATTAGTATTGCAAAATATACAATTGATGATATTATAACCCATACATATAAGCATATACTGATAGCTCACTATTGACTGATATAATCAAAAAATCATCTATATCTTTTTGAACCCAATAGGTGTACATATCATAGACATCTTGGATTAATATATATACGTAGATGGTATATAGTGCATGTCATGTAGAAAATGTTGGAAGAGGGGGAAAGGCATACCCGAGAATTAGCTCAAGCAAAAAGGTGTTTTGTCCCGTACTGAGCATCATTGGTGACCGGTGATGGCACCAGGGGTTATCGACCGCAGACTACATAGATAAAACCTGTAAAGGGTATCAAGTGTGCTGAAGGATACAGGGGGCATCAGACCACAGAGAATCCGGATGCACCAGGTTAAACTGTTCTTGGATCAAATATAAACATAGGTTACCAATGATTGATCAGGTCAAATTTGGAGTTATAACCCTCCGGTATCTGTGTCCTAAGTTTTAATATCCAGAATGTTTCTTGTTTAGCTAACCCCTAGGGGGTTTTCTGATGACTTCAATGGCTCTCCATTTAAATGAGGTGACATTACACTGATGTGTTTCTATGAAATGCGTGGACAGTGCTGAACATGTCACTTTGTGTTACAAACTGACTATATAATGTAACTATAAAGATCAGTAACAAACTGACTAAATTTAATGTAACAATAAAGATCAGTAACAAACTGACTATATAATGTAACACAATAAAGATCAGAAACAAACTTACTATATATAATGTAACAATAAAGATCAGTAACAAACTGACTATAATGCAACACAAAATAAGATCAGTAACAAACTGATTATATATAATGTAACACATTAAATATCAGTAACAAACTTACCCTGTAAAATGTAAAACAATAAAGATCAGTAAAAAACTGACTATATAATGTAACACAATAAAGATCAGTACCAAAATGACTTTATTTACTGTAACACAAAATAAGATCAGTAACAAACTGATTATATATAATGTAACACAGTAAATATCAGTAACAAAGTGACTATATATAATGTAACACAATAATGATCAGTTACAAACTGACTATATAACGTAACTATAAAGATCAGTAACAAACTGACTATATAATGTAACACAATAAAGATCAGTAACAAACTGACTATATAATGTAACACAATAAAGATCAGTAGCAAAATGACTATATAATGTAACACAATAAAGATCAGTAACAAACTGACTATACATAATGTAATACAATAAAGATGAGTAACAAACTGACTTTATAATATAACACAATAGAAATCAGTGAAAAACTGACTATATATAATGTAACACAATAAATATCAGTAACAAACTGTTACAAACTGCTATTTGTAACTGGCCCTTTAAATGGAAAATTTCCCTGCTTCCCTGGATTGTGGAGAAGCCTATTTGCCAGCCTCCTTCCTCATGACTATGGCCCCTGGAAGATTGTGCCCCTGAAAACGTATTAACTTTTATTGGGTGTGTATGGCCCTTTAAGAACCGTCTGGGGACATATTGTGACTTTGGTGAACAATGCCCCTTTAAGACTATGTCCCCAGTCCTGTAAAATAGCTTGTCCCTGGCTTTCTCCCACTTGGTTCAGTAAATAGGGCTTACTGGACCAAGTACCACACAGACAAACCGACCTCAGCCCCGCATAACCAGCGGTCTGGACAGCCTTAGTCTGCTCCGAAAAGGGGTCAGACCATGTCTGCCAGAGTGTTCCACAGAAAGGGAGCACTGTTACAAAAGCATTAGTTTTCATTGTGTACCATTAAGCGCTATGTGACAGACCCTTCGGTCAGAACTGAAAGAGTTAACTTTGTTCAGCTTCAAGAAGCTATTTTCTAAATACAAGTTTGCTGGCATCAGCTCTAATTAAGTTTAGTGATAAACATTCCCATTGTCTAATCACCTCCAGAGTCAGACTGCTAGTTGATAAGATGGACTGCATTGTTTTCTTGTGTGTAACTTGTTATCTGCTGAAGTAATGTAATTCTATTGTGGCCTGTCAAAGGGCGTTGTCTCTCTATCTAAATGTACCAAATGTGTGATTGGGGATTTTATGCCTCCCCCTGAGAGTGTCCTTTTTTGCATGTAACCTCAATAAAAACCAGGCTGGGTGTTCCAGCACCTCAGACCTCTTCTGACCCTCTAACTTGCAGCCTTGACTCATGTTTGTAGGGGACAGGGGACAGCTATAATCACTACAGGGATTGCTATGCTCTTCATACTCCCTTAGCTACTGAGCTCTTGTAAGAGCTCTTGTTCCTGATCCTGCTTCGCTCTACAGAAGGAAGAGGTTCACCTACTGGAGCCTGGTCGTAGGTCCAGGGCGCAGAGCAGACGGCGAGATACCAGCCCAGCAGCAGTGGTTTGTAGAGTCTGCATTACTTATGGTGGCTACGCAGTAGTTATGGTGTCTACGGTGCTGATGATCCTTTGGTGAGCGCTAGGAGCATCCTTTTCTACGGTCCAACTTCCAGCCAGCCTGGAGGCAACCGTAACATTTGGCGGCAGCGGTGGGATGGCGTCCTAGCGCAAGGAGCAGCACCCCAACAGCACTGGTATCGCATGAGAGTTATTGAGGGCAACGCTAGCCACTGCGCAGCGTCCCTACCTACAGCAGCATGGAGCTGACAAGACACTGGTCAGAACCCTGTGAAGAGCACCTTAACCTGATCCGTCGCTATGAGGGCGCTGATTTTGTTCCAGAGGTAAAGAGACGGCTAGTCCAATATGGTCCAGATCCTGCGCAGGAGGTAGTCAGTCGAATCATCCGGGAATTGGATACTGAGAACGAAGCGGCACGAGCCTTTGAGCGCCAACTGTGGAGTTTGGGGGTATGGACACCTGGTCTCCAGCGAGAAAGTGAGTTACAGGGAGCGGAGAGCAACAACCTCCCTCCCCAGCGGCAGCCTGAGTTACAGGGAGAGGAGAGCAGCGACCTCCCTCCCCAGCGGCAGTATACCGTGCAGAGGGAAGAGACAACCGGTCTCCTTCCCCAAACCCAACCAGAGATACCAGAGGCAGCAGCCTCATAGACTGGTCCTGGGAGGACCCCCAGCAGGCAGGTGGAGATGGGACCGCAGTCTCTCTACCGGCCCTACAGGGATGCTGGGCAGGCGGCCCAGATCCCCAGCGACAGACCCAGCTACAGGGAGGGGAGAGCATCGACTTCCCTCCCCAGCCGGAGTGTGCCTCCCAGGGAGAGGAGACAACCGGTCTCTCTCCCCAGCCGCAGCATGTTCCACAGGGAGCGGAGAGCATCGGCCTCCCTTCCCAATGGCCGCCGGAGTATCAGGAGGAGGAGGTAAGCCAATCTCCCCCTCCCCAGCTAACTCCTAACTTGGGCCCAGGGTTAACAGTGGAGATGTTAACCCCCACTGACCCCCACGTTCCCTTTGCCACCGGGAAGGACTATGTCCCAATTCCCCCAGCAGAAGAGCTGGCATCAGGACAGAGCACTGCTGGCCTCTGCCCTACAGACCCCCTTGTTACAGGACTGGCCTGCAAACCCCTCACCCCAGCAGAAGCGCTGGCACCAGGGCAGAGTGCCGCTGGCCTCTGCCCCCCAAGTACCACCAGCTATTTGCCCAGCTGCGCCAGGAAGGCCGAGGATGCTACACTTTCATCCTACCACCTGGAACCTACAGGCCAGTACTACTTATTGTGGGGGGGCTACTTTGCTGCTAATGTTTATTTGTGGGTGGGTTGCGAGACTAACTTAGGCACTGAACGACAGAAGGTCAGGTGCCTGGTTAGTCTCCTTCCAAAAGGGGAGATATGTTACAAACTGCTATTTGTAACTGGCCCTTTAAATGGAAAATTGCCCTTCTTCCCTGGATTGTGGAGAAGCCTATTTGCCAGCCTCCTTCCTCATGACTATGGCCCCTGGAAGATTGTGCCCCTGAAAACGTATTAACTTTTATTGGGTGTGTATGGCCCTTTAAGAACCGTCTGGGGACATATTGTGACTTTGGTGAACAATGCCCCTTTAAGACTATGTCCCCAGACCTGTAAAATAACTTGTCCCTGGCTTTCTCCCACTTGGTTCAGTAAATAGGGCTTACTGAACCAAGTACCACACAGACAAACCGACCTCAGCCCCGCATAACCAGCGGTCTGGACAGCCTTAGTCTGCCCCGAAAAGGGGTCAAACCGTGTCTGCCAGAGTGTTCCACAGAAAGGGAGCACTGTTACAAAAGCATTAGTTTTCATTGTGTACCATTAAGTGCTATGTGACAGACCCTTCAGTCAGAACTGAAAGAGTTAACTTTGTTCAGCTTCAAGAAGCTATTTTCTAAAAACAAGTTTGCTGGCATCAGCTCTAATTAAGTTTAGTGATAAACATTCCCATTGTCTAATCACCTCCAGAGTCAGACTGCTAGTTGATAAGATGGACTGCATTGTTTTCTTGTGTGTAACTTGTTATCTGCTGAAGTAATGTAATTCTATTGTGGCCTGTCAAAGGGCGTTGTCTCTCTATCTAAATGTACCAAATGTGTGATTGGGGATTTTATGCCTCCCCCTGAGAGTGTCCTTTTTTGCATGTAACCTCAATAAAAACCAGGCTGGGTGTTCCAGCACCTCAGACCTCTTCTGACCCTCTAACTTTCAGCCTTGACTCATGTTTGTAGGGGACAGCTATAATCACTACAGGGATTGCTATGCTCTTCATACTCCCTTAGCTACTGAGCTCTTGTAAGAGCTCTTGTTCCTGATCCTGCTTCGCTCTACAGAAGGAAGAGGTTCACCTACTGCAGCCTGGTCGTAGGTCCAGGGCGCAGAGCAGACGGCGAGATACCAGCCCAGCAGTGGTGGTTCGTAGAGTCTGCATTACTTATGGTGGCTACGCAGTAGTTATGGTATCTACGGTGCTGATGATCCTTTGGTGAGCGCTAGGAGCATCCTTTTCTACGGTCCAACTTCCAGCCAGCCTGGAGGCAACCGTAACACAAACTGTTACTGATCTTTATTGTTTTACATTATATATAGTCAAACTGACTATATAATGTAACACAATAAAGATCGGTAACAAACTGACTATATTTAATGTAACACAAAATAAGATCAGTAGAAACTGATTATATATAATGTAACACAGTAAATATCAGTAACAAACTGACTATATATAATGTAACACAATAAATATCAGTAACGTAACAAACTGACTATATAATGTAACACAAAATAAGATCAGTAACAAACTGATTATATATAATGTAACACAATAATTATCAGTTACAAACACAATAATTATCAGTTACAAACTGACTATATAATCTAACTATAAAGATCAGTAACAAACTGACTATATTTAATGTAACAATAAAGATCAGTAACAAACTGACTATACATAATGTAACACAAAATAAGATCAGTAACAAACTGACTATACATAATGTAACACAAAATAAGATCAGTAACAAACTGACTATACCTAATGTAACACAAAATAAGATCAGTAACAAACTGATTATATATAATGTAACACAGTAAATATCAGTAACAAACTGACTATATATAATGTAACACAATAAAGATCAGTTACAAACTGACTATATAATATAACTATAAAGATCAGTAACAAACTGACTATATTTAATGTAACAATAAAGATCAGTAACAAACTTACTATACATAATGTAACACAATAAAGATCAGTTACAAACTGACTATATAATGTAACACAATAAAGATAAGTAACAAACTGACTATATTTAATGTAACAATAAAGATTAGTAACAAACTGACTATATAATGTAACACAATAAAGATCAGTAACAAACTGACTATATAATGTAACACAATAAATATCAGTAACAAACTGACTATATATAATGTAAAACAATAAAGATCAGTAACAAACTGACTATATAATGTAACACAATAAAGATCAGTAACAAACTGACTATATTTAATGTAACACAAAATAAGATCAATAACAAACTGATTATATATAATGTAACACAGTAAATATCAGTAACAAACTGACTATATATAATGTAACACAATAATGATCAGTTACAAACTGACTATATAATGTAACTATAAAGATCAGTAACAAACTGACTATATTTAATGTAACAATAAAGATTAGTAACAAACTGACTATACACAATAAAGATCAGTAACAAACTGACTTTATAATATAACACAATAAAAATCAGTGAAAAACTGACTATATATAATATAACACAATAAATATCAGTAACAAACTGACCCTGTAAAATGTAAAACAATAAAGATCAGTAACAAACTGACTATATAATGTAACATAATAAAGATCAGTACCAAAATGACTATATTTAATGTAACACAAAATAAGATCAGTAACAAGCTGATTATATATAATGTAACACAGTAAATATCAGTAACAAACTGACTAAATATAATGTAACACAATAAAGATCAGTTACAAACTGACTATATAATGTAACTATAAAGATCAGTAACAAACTGACTATATAATGCAACACAATAAAGATCAGTAGCAAACTGACTATATAAAGTAACATAATAAATATCAGAAACAAACTGAATATATATAATGTAACAATAAAGATCAGTAACAAACTCACTATATAATGTAACACAATAAAGATCAGTAACAAATTGACTATATTTAATGTAACACAAAATAAGATCAGTAACAAACTGACTATATATAATGTAACACAATAAAGATCAGTTACAAACTGACTATATAATGTAACTATAAAGATCAGTAACAAACTGACTATATAATGTAACACAATAAAGATCAGTAACAAACTGACTATACATAATGTAACACAATAAAGATCAGAAACAAACTGACTTTATAATATAACACAATTAAGATCAGTAAAAAAAACTGACTATATATAATATAACACAATAAATATCAGTAACACAACTGACCCTGTAAAATGTAAAACAATAAAGATCAGTAACAAACAGACTACATAATGTAACACAATAAATATCAGTACCAAAATGACTATAATTAATGTAACACAAAATAAGATCAGTAACAAACTGATTATATATAATGTAACACAGTAAATATCAGTAACAAACTGACTATATATAATGTAACACAATAAAGATCAGTTACAAACTGACTATATAATGTAACTATAAAGATCAGTAACAAACTGACTATATAATGTAACACAATAAAGATCAGTAGCAAACTGACTATATAATGTAACACAATAAACATCAGAAACAAACTGACTATATATAATGTAACAATAAAGATCAGTAACAAACGGACTATATAATGTAACACAATAAAGATCAGTAACAAACTGACAAAATTTAATGTAACACAAAATAAGATCAGTAACAAACTGACTATATATAATTTAACACAATAAAGATCAGAAACAAACTGACTATATATAATGTAACACAATAAAGATCAGTAGCAAACTGACTATATTTAATGTAACAATAAATATCAGAAACAAACTGACTATATATAATGTAACACAATAAAGATCAGTAGCAAACTGACTATTTATAATGTAACACAATAAAGATCAGTAACAAACTGACTATATATAATGTAACACAATAAATATCAGTAATGTAACAAATTGACTATATAATGTAACACAATAAAGATCAGTGATAAACTGACAATATATAATGTAACACAATAAAGATCAGTAACAAATTGACTATATATAACACAATAAAGATCAGTAACAAACTGACTATATAATGTAACAATAAAGATCAGTAACAAACTGACTATATATAATGTAACACAATAAAGATCAGTTACAAACTGACTATATAATATAACAATACATATCAGTAACAAACTGACTATATATAATGAAACACAAAATAAGATCAGTAACAAACTGACTTTATATAATGTAACACAATAAAGATCAGTACCAAACTGACTAAATATAATGTAACACAATAAATATCAGTAACAAACTGACTATATAATGTAACACAATAAATAACAGTAACAAATTGACTATATATAATGCAACACAATAAAGATCAGTAACAAACTGACTATATATAATATAACACAATAAAGGTCAGTAACAAACTGACTATATATAATGTAATATAATAAAGATCAGTAACAAACTGACTATATATAATGGAACACAATAAAGATCAGTACCAAACTGACTAAATATAATGTAACACAATAAATATCAGTAACAAACTGACTATATAATGTAACACAATAAATAACAGTAACAAATTGACTATATATAATGCAACACAATAAAGATCAGTAACAAACTGACTATATAATATAACACAATAAAGATCAGTAACAAACTGACTATATATAATGTAACACAATAAAGATCAGTAACAAACTGACTATATATAATATAACACAATAAAGATCAGTAACAAACTGACTATATATAATGTAATATAATGTAAAACAATAAATATCAGTAACAAACTGACTATATAATGTGACACAATAAACATCAATAACAAACTGACTATATAATGTAACACAGTAAAGATCAGTAACAAACTGACTATATATAATGTAACACAATAAAGATCAGTAACAAACTGACTATATATAATGTAACACAATAAAGATCAGTAACAAACTCACTATATAATGTAACACAATAAATATCAGTAACAAACTAACTATATATAATGTAGCACAATAGAGATCAGTAGCAAACTGACTATATAATGTAACACAATAAAGATCAGTAACAGCTGACTATACATAATATAACACAATAAAGATCAGTAACAAACTGACTTTATAATGTAACACAATAATGATCAGGAACAAACTCACTATATAATGTAACACAATAAATATCAGTAACAAACTGACTATATAATGTAACACAATAAAGATCAGTAACAAACAGACTATATATTATGTAACACAATAAAGATCAGTAACAAACTGACTATATAATGTAACACAATATAGTTGAATAACAAACTTACTATATAATGTAACACAATAAAGATCAGTAACAAACTGACTATATGTAATGTAACACAATAAAGATCAGTAACAAATTGACTATATATTGTAACACAATAAAGATCAGTAACACGCTGACTATACATAATGTAACACAATAAAGATCAGTAACAAACTGACTTCATAATATAACACAATAATGATCAGTAACAAACTCACAATATAATGTAACACAATAAATATCAGTAACAAACTAACTATATATAATGTAGCACAATAAAGATCAGTAGCAAACTGACTATATAATGTAACACAATAAAGATCAGTAACAAGCTGACTATACATAATTTAACCCAATAAAGATCAGTAACAAACTGACTTTATAATGTAACACAATAATGATCAGGAACAAACTCACTATATAATGTAACACAATAAATATCAGTAACAAACTGACTTTATAATATAACACAATAAAGATCAGTAAAAAACTGACTATATATAATGTAACACAATAAATGTCAGTAACAAACTGACTACATAATGTAACACAATAAAGATCAGTAACAAACCGACTATATAAAATGTAACACAATAAAGATCAGTAACAATCTGACTTTATAATAAAACACAATAAATATCAGTAAAAAACTGACTATATATAATGTAAAACAATACAGATCAGTAACAAACTGTCTATATAATGTAACACAATAAAGATCAGTAACAAACTGACTATAATGTAACATAATAAATATCAGTAACAAACTGACTATATAATGTAACACAATAAAGATCAGTAACAAACTGACTATATAAAATGTAACACAATAAAGATCAGTAACAAACTGACTTTATAATAAAACACAATAAAGATCAGTAAAAAACTGACTATATATAATGTAACATAATAAATATTAGTAACAAACTGACTATATATAATGTAACACAATAAATATCAGTAACAAACTGACTATATAATGTAACACAATAAAGATCAGAAACAAGCTGACTATATAATGTAACACACTAAAGATCAGTAACAAGCTGACTATATAATGTAACACACTAAAGATCAGTAACAAACTGACTATATATAATGTAACACAACAAAGATCAGTAACAAACTGACTATAACGTAACACAAAAAAGATCAGTAACAAACTGACTATATATAATGTAACACAATAAAGATCAGTAACAAACTGTCTATATAATGTAACACAATAAAGATCAGTAACAAACTGACTATGTATAATGTAACACAACAAAGATCAGTAACAAACTGACTATAATGTAACATAATAAATATCAGTAACAAACTGACTATATATAATGTAACACAATAAAGATCAGTAACAAACTGACTATATAAAATGAAACACAAAATAAGGTCAGTAACAAACTGACTATATATCATGTAACACAATAAATTTCAGTAACAAACTGACTATATATAATGTAATACAATAAATATCAGTAACAAACTGACTATATATAATGCAACACAATAAAGATCAGTAACAAACTGTCTATATAATGTAACACAATAAAGATCAGTAACAAACCTACTATATAATGTAACACAATAAATATCAGTAACACACTGACTATATATAATGTAACACTATAAAGATCAGTAGCAAACTGACTATATAATGTAACACAATAAAGATCAGTAACTAACTGACTATACAGTGAGGCAAAAAAGTATTTAGTCAGCCATCAATTGTGCAAGTTCTATGAGAGGGGCCTGTAATTTTCATCATAGGTATACCTCAACTATGAGAGACAAAATGTGGAAACAAATCCAGACAATAACATTGTCTGATTTGGAAAGAATTTATTTGCATATTATGGTGGAAAATAAGTATTTGGTCACCTACAAAAAAGCAAGATTTCTGGCTCTCACAGACCTGTATCTTCTTCTTTAAGAGGCTCCTCTGTCCTCCACTCATTACCTGTATTAATGGCACCTGTTTGAACTTGTTATCAGTATAAAAGACACCTGTCCACAACCTCAAACAGTCACACTCCAAATTCCACTATGGTGAAGACCAAAGATCTGTTGAAGGACACCAGAAACAAAATTGTAGACCTGCACCAGGCTGAGAAGACTGTATCTGCAATAGACAAGCAGCTTGGTGTGAAGAAATCAACTGTGGGAGCAATAATTAGAAAATGGAAGACATACAAGACCACTGATAATCTCCCTCGATCTGGGGCTCCACGCACGATCTCACCCCGTGGGGTCAAAATGATCACAAGAACGGTGAGCAAACATCCCAGAACCACACGGGGGGAACTAGTGAATGACCTGCAGAGAGCTGGGACCAACGTAACAAAGGCTACCATCAGTAACACACTACGCTGCCAGGGACTCAAATCCTGCAGTACCAGATGTGTCCCCCTGCTTAAGCCAGTATATGTCCGGGCCCATCTGAAGTATGCTAGAGAGCATTTGGATGATGCAGAAGTGGATTTGGAGAATGTCATATGCTCAGATGATACCAAAGTAGAACTGTTTGGTAGAAAGACAACTCGTTGTGTTTGGAGGAGAGAGAATGCTGAGTTGCAACCAAAGAACACCATACCTACTGTGAAGCATTGGGGTGGCAACATCATGCTTTGGGGCTGTTTCTCTGCAAAGGGAACAGGACGACTGATCTGTGTACATGAAAGAATGAATGGAGCCATGTATCGGGAGATTTTGAGTGCAAACCTCCTTCCATCAGCAAGGGCATTTAAGATAAAACATGGTTGGGTCATTCAGCATGACAAAGATCCCAAACACACCGCCCGGGCAATGAAGGAGTGGCTTCGTAAGAAGCATTTCAAGGTCCTGGAGTGGCCTAGCCAGTCTCCAAATCTCAACCCCATAGAAAACCTTTGGAGGGAGTTGAAAGTCTGTGTTGCCTAGTGACAGCCCCAAAACATCACTGCTCTAGAGGAGATCTGCATGCAGGAATGGGCCAACATACCAGCAACAGTGTGTGACAACCTTGTGAAGACTTACACAAAACGTTTGACCTCTCATTGCCAACAAAGGATATATAACAAAGTATTGAGACAAACTTTTGATATTGACCAAATACTTATTTTCCACCATAAATTGCAAATAAATTCTTTCCAAATCAGACAATGTGATTGTCTGGATTTGTTTCCACATTTTGTCTCTCATAGTTGAGGTATACCTATGATGAAAATTACAGGCATCTCTCATCTTCTTAAGTGGGAGAACTTGCACAATTGGTGGCTGACTAAATTTTCCTTTTTGCCCCACTGGATAATGTAACACAATAAAGATCAGTATTAAACTGACTATATAATATAACACAATAAAGATCAGTAACAAACTGACCATATAATGTTACACAATAAAGATCAGTTACATGTTGACTATACATAATGTAACACAATAAAGATCAGTAACAAACTGACCATACATAATGTAACACAATAAAGATTAGTAACAAACTGACTTTATAATATAACACAATAAAGATCAGTAACAAACTCACTATATTATGAAGCACAATAAAGATCAGTTACAAACTGACTATACATAATGTAACACAATAAAGATCAGTAACAAGCTGACTATACATAATATAACACAATATAGATCAATAACAAACTGACTTTATAATATAACACAATAAATATCAGTAACAAACTGACTATATAATGTAACACAATAAGTATCAGTAACAAACTGACTATATAATGTAACACAATAAGTATCAGTAACAAACTGACTATATAATGTAACACAATAAGTATCAGTAACAAACTGACTATATAATATAACACAATAAATATCAGTAACAAACTGACTATATAATATAACACAATAAAGATCAGTAACTAACTGACTATATAATGTAACACAATAAAGATCAGTATTAAACTGACTATATAATGTAACACAATAAAGATCAGTAACAAACTGACTATATAAAATGTAACACAATAAGTATCAGTAACAAACTGACTATATAATATAACACAATAAAGATCAGTAACTAACTGACTATATAATGTAACACAATAAAGATCAGTATTAAACTAACTATATAATGTAACACAATAAAGATCAGTAACAAACTGACTATATAATGTAACACAATAAGTATCAGTAACAAACTGACTATATAATGTAACACAATAAAGATCAGTATTAAACTGACTATATAATGTAACACAATAAAGATCAGTAACAAACTGACTATATAAAATGTAACACAATAAAGATCAGTAACTAACTGACTATATAATGTAACACAATAAAGATCAGTATTAAACTGACTATATAATGTAACACAATAAAGATCAGTAACAAACTGACTATATAAAATGTAACACAATAAAGATCAGTAACAAACTGACTATATCATTTAACATAATAAAGATCAGTAGCAAACTGACTATATAATGTAACACAATAAAGATCAGTAACAAGCTGACTATAGATAATGTAACACAATAAAGATCAGTAAGAAACTGACTATATATATATATATATATATATATATATATATATATATATATATATAATGTAACACAATAAAGATCAGTAACAAACTCACTATATAATGTAGCACAATAAAGATCAGTAACAAACTGACTATATCATGTAACACAATAAAGATCAGTAACAAACTCACTGTATATAATGTAACACAATAAAGATAAGTAACAAACTGACTATATATAATGTAACACAATAAAGATAAGTAACAAACTAACTATATATAATGTAACACAATAAAGATAAGTAACAAACTGACTATATATAATGTAACACAATAAATATCAGTAACAAACTGACTATATAAAATGAAATACAATAAAGATCAGTAACAAACTGACTATATAATGTAACACAATAAAGATCAGTAACAAACTGACTATATAAAATGAAATACAATAAAGATCAGTAACAAACTGACTATACATAATGTAACACAATAAAGATCAGTAACCAACTGACTATATAATGTAACACAATAAAGATCAGTAACAAACTGACTATATAATGTAACACAATAAAGATCAGTAACAAACTGACTATATAATGTAACACAATAAAGATCAGTAACAAACTGACTATATAATGTAACACAATATAGATGAGTAACAAACTGACTATATAATGTAACACAATAAAGATCAGTAACAAACTGACTATATAATGTAACACAATAAAGATCAGTAACAAACTGACTATATATAATGTAACACAATAAAGATCAGTAACAAACTGACTATAAAATGAAATACAATAAAGATCAGTAACCAACTGACTATATAATGTAATACAATAAAGATCAGTATCAAGCTGACTATACATAATGTAACACAATAAAGATCAGTAACAAACTGACTATACATAATGTAACACAATAAAGATCAGTATCAAGCTGACTATACATAATGTAACACAATAAAGATCAGTATCAAGCTGACTATACATAATGTAACACAATAAAGATCAGTATCAAGCTGACTATACATAATGTAACACAAGAAAGATCATTTACAAACTGACTTTATACTATAACACAATAAAGATCAGTAAAAGCTGACTATATATAATGTAACACAATAAATATCAGTAACAAACTGACTATATATAACGTAACACGTTATATAGTCAGTTTGTTACTGATATTTATTGTGTTACATTATATATAGTCAGTTTGTTACTGATATTTATTGTGTTACATTATATATAGGCAGTTTGCAACTGATCTTTATTGTGTTACATTATATGTAGTCAGTTTGTTACTGATATTTATTGTGTTACATTATATATAGGCAGTTTGCAACTGATCTTTATTGTGTTACATTATATGTAGTCAGTTTGTTACTGATATTTATTGTGTTACATTATATATAGTCAGTTTGTTACTGATATTTATTGTGTTACATTATATATAGTCATTTTGTTACTGATATTTATTGTGTTACATTATATAGTCAGTTTGTTACTGATCTTTATTGTGTTACATTATATAGTCAGTTTGCTACTGATCTTTATTGTGTTACATTATATAGTCAGTTTGTAACACAATAAATATCAGTAACAAACTGACTATATAATGTAACACAATAAAGATCAGAAACAAGCTGACTATATAATGTAACACACTAAAGATCAGTAACAAACTGACTATATATAATGTAACACAACAAAGATCAGTAACAAACTGACTATAACGTAACACAAAAAAGATCAGTAACAAACTGACTATATATAATGTAACACAATAAAGATCAGTAACAAACTGTCTATATAATGTAACACAATAAAGATCAGAAACAAACTGACTATATATAATGTATCACAATAAAGATCAGTAGCAAACTGACTATATAATGTAACACAATAAAAATCAGTAACAAACTGACTATATAATGTAACACAATAAAGATCAGTAACAAACAGGGTTAGTGACATATACTGTATGTAACAGGGTTAGTGACAGATACTGTATGTAACAGGGTTAGTGACAGATACTGTATGTAACAGGGTTAGTGACAGATACTGTATGTAACAGGGTTAGTGACAGATACTGTATGTAACAGGGTTAGTGACATATACTGTATGTAACAGGGTTAGTGACATATACTGTATGTAACAGGGTTAGTGACAGATACTGTATGTAACAGAGTTAGTGATAGATACTGTATATAACAGGGTTAGTGACATATACTGTATGTAACAGAGTTAGTGACAGATACTGCATGTATCAGAGCTAGTGACAGATACTGTATGTAACAGGGTTAGTGACAGATACTGTATGTAACAGGGTTAGTGACAGATACTGTATGTAGCAGGGTTAGTGAGTGATACTGTATGTAACAGGGTTAGTGACAGATACCAGGGTTAGTGACAGATTCTGTATGTATCAGAGTTAGTGACAGATACTGCATGTATCAGAGCTAGTGACAGATACTGTATGTAACAGGGTTAGTGACAGATACTGTATGTAACAGGGTTAGTGACAGATACTGTATGTAACAGGGTTAGTGACAGATACTGTATGTAACAGAGTCACTCTAACTCTGCTACATACAGTGACAGATACTGTATGTAGCATAGTTAGTGACAGATACTGTATGTAGTATAGTTAGTGACAGATAATGTATGTATCAGAGTTAGTGACACATACTGTATGTAACAGGGTTAGTGACAGATACTGTATGTAACAGAGTTAGTGACAGATACTGTATGTAGTATAGTTAGTGACAGATACTGTATATAACAGGGTTAGTGACAGATATTGTATGTAACAGAGTTAGTGACATATACTGTATGTATCAGGGTTAGTGACAGATACTGTATGTAACAGGGTTAGTGACAGATACTGTATGTAACAGGGTTAGTGACAGATACTGTATGTAACAGGGTTAGTGACAGATACTGTATGTAACAGAGTTAGTGACAGATACTGTATGTAACAGAGTTAGGGACATATACTGTATGTAACAGAGTTAGTGACAGATACTGTATGTAACAGAGTTAGTGACATATACTGTATGTAACAGGGTTAGTGACAGATACTGTATGTAACAGAGTTAGTGACATATACTGTATGTAACAGGGTTAGTGACAGATACTGTATGTAACAGAGTTAGTGACAGATACTGTATGTAACAGGGTTAGTGACAGATACTGTATGTAACAGAGTTAGTGACAGATACTGTATGTATCAGAGTTAGTGACAGATACTGTATGTGACAGATACTGTATGTAACAGGGTTAGTGACAGATACTGTATGTAACAGGGTTAGAGACAGATACTGTATGTAACAGGGTTAGTGACAGATACTGTATGTATCAGAGTTAGTGACAGATACTGTATGTGACAGATACTGTATGTAACAGGGTTAGTGACAGATACTGTATGTAACAGGGTTAGAGACAGATACTGTATGTAACAGGGTTAGTGACAGATACGGTATGTAACACGGTTAGTGACATATACTGTATGTAACAGAGTTAGTGACATATACTGTATGTATCAGAGTTAGTGACAGATACTGTATGTAACAGAGTTAGTGACAGATACTGTATGTAACAGAGTTAGTGACAGATACTGTATGTAACAGGGTTAGTGACAGATACTGTATGTAACGGGGTTAGTGACAGATACTGTATGTAACAGGGTTAGTGACAGATACTGTATGTAACAGGGTTAGTGACAGATACTGTATGTAACAGAGTTAGTGACAGATACTGTATGTAACAGGGTTAGTGACAAATACTGTATGTAACAGAGTTAGTGACAGATACTGTATGTAACAGGGTTAGTGACAGACACTGTATGTAGCAGGGTTAGTGACAGACACTGTATGTAACAGGGTTAGTGACAGATACTGTATGTAACAGGGTTAGTGACAGATACTGTATGTAACAGGGTTAGTGACAGATACTGTATGTAGCAGGGTTGGTGACAGATACTGTATGTAACAGGGTTAGTGACAGATACTGTATGTAACAGGTTTAGTGACAGATACTGTATGTAACAGGGTTAGTGACAGATACTGTATGTAACAGGGTTAGTGACAGATACTGTATGTAACAGGGTTAGTGACAGATACTGTATATAACAGAGTTAGTGACAGATACTGTATGTAACAGGGTTAGTGACAGATACTGTATGTAACAGAGTTAGTGACAGATACTGTATGTAACAGAGTTAGTGACAGATACTGTATGTAACAGGGTTAGTGACAGATACTGTATGTAACAGGGTTAGTGACACATACTGTATGTAACAGGGTTAGTGACACATACTGTATGTAACAGGGTTAGTGACACATACTGTATGTAACAGGGTTAGTGACACATACTGTATGTAACAGGGTTAGTGACACATACTGTATGTAACAGGGTTAGTGACACATACTGTATGTAACAGGGTTAGTGACAGATACTGTATGTAACAAGGTTAGTGACAGATACTGTATGTAACAGGGTTAGTGACAGATACTGTATGTAACAGGGTAAGTGACACATACTGTATGTAACAGGGTTAGTGACACATACTGTATGTAACAGGGTTAGTGACAGATACTGTATGTAACAGAGTTAGTGACAGATACTGTATGTAACAGAGTTAGTGACAGATACTGTATGTAACAGAGTTAGTGACAGATACTGTATGTATCAGGGTTAGTGACAGATACTGTATGTAGCAGGGTTAGTGACATATACTGTATGTAACAGAGTTAGTGACAGATACTGTATGTAACAGAGTTAGTGACAGAAACTGTATGTAACAGAGTTAGTGACAGATACTCTATGTGACAGAGTTAGTGACAGATACTGTATGTAACAGGGTTAGTGACAGATACTGTATGTAACAGGGTTAGTGACAGATACTATATGTAACAGGGTTAGTGACAGATACTGTATGTGACAGATACTGTATGTAACAGGGTTAGTGACAGATACTGTATGTAAAAGGGTTAGTGACATATACTGTATGTAGCAGGGTTAGTGACAGATACAGTATGTAACAGAGTTATTGACAGATACTGTATGTAGCAGGGTTAGTGACAGATACTGTATGTAACAGAGTTAGTGACATATACTGTATGTAACAGGGTTAGTGACATATACTGTATGTAACTGGGTTAGTGACAGATACTGTATGTATCAGAGTTAGTGACAGATACTGTATGTATCAGGTTAGTGACAGATACTGTATGTAACAGGGTTAGTGACAGATACTGTATGTAACAGGGTTAGTGACAGATACTGTATGTAACAGGGTTAGTGACAGGTACTGTATGTAACAGGGTTAGTGACAGATACTGTATGTAACAGAGTTAGTGACAGATACTGTATGTAACAGAGTTAGTGACAGATACTGCATGTAGTATAGTTAGTGACAGATTCTGTATGTAGCAGGGTTAGTGACAGATACTGTATGTAACAGAGTTAGTGACAGATACTGTATGTAGCAGGTTTAGTGACAGATACTGTATGTAACAGGGTTAGTGACAGATACTGTATGTAACAGAGTTAGTGACAGATACTGTATGTAACAGGGTTAGTGACAGATACTGTATGTAGCAGGGTAAGTGACAGATACTGTATGTAACAGAGTTAGTGACAGATACTGTATGTTGCAGGGTTAGTGACAGATATTGTATGTAACAGGGTTAGTGACAGATACTGTATGTAGAAGAGTTAGTGACAGATACTGTATGTAGCAGAGTTATTGACAGATACTGTATGTAGCAGAGTTAGTGACAGATACTGTATGTAACAGAGTTAGTGACAGATACTGTATGTAGCAAAGTTAGTGACAGATACTGTATGTAGCAGAGTTAGTGACAGATACTGTATGTAACAGAGTTAGTGACAGATACTGTATGTAACAGAGTTAGTGACAGATACTGTATGTAGCAGAGTTAGTGACAGATACTGTATGCAGCAGAGTTAGTGACAGATACTGTATGTAGCAGAGTTAGTGACAGATACTGTATGTAGCAGAGTTAGTGACAGATACTGTATGTAGCAGAGTTAGTAACAGATACTGTATGTAACAGAGTTAGTGACAGATACTGTATGTAGCAGATTTAGTGACAGATACTGTATGTAACAGGGTTAGTGACAGATACTGTATGTAGCAGAGTTAGTGACAGATACTGTATGTAACAGAGTTAGTGACATATACTGTATGTAACAGGGTTAGTGACAGATACTGTATGTATCAGAGTTAGTGACAGATACTGTATGTAACAGAGTTAGTGACATATACTGTATGTAACAGGGTTAGTGACAGATACTGTATGTAACAGAGTTAGTGACAGATACTGTATGTAACAGAGTTAGTGACAGATACTGTATGTAACAGGGTTAGTGACAGATACTGTATGTAACAGGCTTAGTGACACATACTGTATGTAACAGGGTTAGTGACAGATACTGTGTGTAACAGGGTTAGTGACAGATACTGTATGTAACAGAGTTAGTGACAGATACTGTATGTAACAGAGTTAGTGACAGATACTGTATGTAACAGAGTAAGTGACAGATACTGTATGTAACAGGGTTAGTGACAGATACTGTATGTATCAGGGTTAGTGACAGATACTGTATGTAGTATAGTTAGTGACAGATACTGTATGTAGCAGGGTTAGTGACAGACACTGTATGTAACAGAGTTAATGACAGATACTGTATGTAACAGAGTTAGTGACAGATACTGTATGTAACAGAGTTAGTGACAGATACCTTATGTAACAGGGTTAGTGACAGATACTGTATGTAACAGGGTTAGTGACAGATACTGTATGTAACAGAGTTAGTGACAGATACTGTATGTAACAGAGTTAGTGACAGATACTGTATGTAACAGAGTTAGTGACAGATACTGTATGTAACAGAGTTAGTGACAGATACTGTATGTAACAGAGTTAGTGACATATACTGTATGTAACAGGGTTAGTGACAGATACTGTATGTAGCAGGGTTAGTGACATATACTGTATGTAACAGGGTTAGTGACAGATACTGTATGTAACATCGTTAGTGACATATACTGTATGTAGCAGGGTTAGTGACAGATACTGTATGTAAAAGGGTTAGTGACAGATAATATATGTATCAGCGTTAGTGACAGATATTGTATGTAACTGGGTTAGTGACCGATACTCTATGTAACAGGGTTAGTGACAGATACTGTATGTAGCAGGGTTAGTGACAGATACTGTATGTAGCAGAGTTAGTGACAGATACTGTATGTAACAGGGTTAGTGACAGATACTGTATGTAGCAGGGGTAGGGACAGATACTGTATGTAACAGGGTTAGCAACAGATATTTTATGTAGCAGGGTTAGTAAAAGATTCTGTATGTAACAGGGTTTGTGACAGATACTATATGTAACAGAGTTAGTGACAGATACTGTATGTAACAGAGTTTGTGACAGATACTGTATGTGACAGAGTTAGTGACAGATACTGTATGTGACAGGGTTAGTGATATATACTGTATGTAGCAGGGTTAGTGACAGATACTGTATGTAGCAGGGTTAGTGACAGATACTGTATGTAACAGGGTTAGAGATAGATACTGTATGTAACAGGGTTAGTGACAGATACTGTAAGTATCAGAGTTAGTGACAGATACTGTATGTAACAGAGTTAGTGACAGATACTGTATGTAACAGGGTTAGTGATAGTTACTGTATGTAACAGAGTTAGTGACAGATACTGTATGCAGCAGAGTTAGTGACAGATACTGTATGCAGCAGAGTTAGTGACAGATACTGTATGTAACAGGGTTCATGACAGATACTGTATGTAACAGGGTTCATGACAGATACTGTATGTAACAGGGTTAGTGACAGATACTGTATGTAGCAGGGTTAGTGACAGATACTGTATGTAACAGAGTTAGTGACAGATACTGTATGTAGAAGAGTTAGTGACATATACTGTATGTAACAGGGTTAGTGACAGATACTGTATGTAACAGGGTTAGTGACACATACTGTATGTAACAGGGTTAGTGACACATACTGTATGTAACAGGGTTAGTGACACATACTGTATGTAACAGGGTTAGTGACATATACTGTATGTAACAGGGTAAGTGACACATACTGTATGTAACAGGGTTAGTGACACATACTGTATGTAACAGGGTTAGTGACAGATACTGTATGTAACAGAGTTAGTGACAGATACTGTATGTAACAGAGTTAGTGACAGATACTGTATGTATCAGGGTTAGTGACAGATACTGTATGTAGCAAGGTTAGTGACAGATACTGTATGTAACAGAGTTAGTGACAGATACTGTATGTAACAGAGTTAGTGACAGAAACTGTATGTAACAGAGTTAGTGACAGATACTGTATGTAACAGGGTTAGTGACAGATACTGTATGTAACAGGGTTAGTGACAGATACTATATGTAACAGGGTTAGTGACAGATACTGTATGTAACAGGGTTAGTGACAGATACTGTATGTAACAGGGTTAGTGACAGATACTGTATGTAAAAGGGTTAGTGACATATACTGTATGTAGCAGGGTTAGTGACAGATACTGTATGTAACAGAGTTAGTGACAGATACTGTATGTAGCAGGGTTAGTGACAGATACTGTATGTAACAGAGTTAGTGACAGATACTGTATGTAACAGGGTTAGTGACATATACTGTATGTAACTGGGTTAGTGACAGATACTGTATGTAGTATAGTTAGTGACAGATTCTGTATGTAGCAGGGTTAGTGACAGATACTGTATGTAACAGAGTAAGTGACAGATACTGTATGTAGCAGGTTTAGTGACAGATACTGTATGTAACAGGGTTAGTGACAGATACTGTATGTAACAGAGTTAGTGACAGATACTGTATGTAACAGGGTTAGTGACAGATACTGTATGTAGCAGGGTAAGGGACAGATACTGTATGTAACAGAGTTAGTGACAGATACTGTATGTAGCAGGGTTAGTGACAGATACTGTATGTAACAGAGTTAGTGACAGATACTGTATGTAGCAGAGTTAGTGACAGATACTGTATGTAGCAGAGTTAGTGACAGATACTGTATGTAACAGGGTTAGTGACAGATACTGTATGTAACAGAGTTAGTGACAGATACTGTATGTAGCAGAGTTAGTGACAGATACTGTATGTAACAGAGTTAGTGACAGATACTGTATGTATCAGAGTTAGTGACAGATACTGTATGTAACAGAGTTAGTGACAGATACTGTATGTAACAGAGTTAGTGACAGATACTGTATGTAACAGAGTTAGTGACAGATACTGTATGTAACAGGGTTAGTGACAGATACTGTATGTAACAGGGTTAGTGACAGATACTGTATGTAACAGAGTTAGTGACAGATACTGTATGTAACAGGGTTAGTGACAGATACTGTATGTAACAGAGTTAGTGACAGATACTGTATGTAACAGAGTTAGTGACAGATACTGTATGTAACAGAGTTAGTGACAGATACTGTATGTAACAGAGTTAGTGACAGATACTGTATGTAACAGAGTTAGTGACAGATACTGTATGTAACAGGGTTAGTGACAGATACTGTATGTAACAGAGTTAGTGACAGATACTGTATGTAACAGAGTTAGTGACAGATACTGTATGTAACAGAGTTAGTGACAGATACTGTATTTAACAGGGTTAGTGATGGATACTGTATGTAACAGGGTTAGTTACAGATACTGTATATAACAGGGTTAGTGACAGATACTGTATATAACGGTGTTAGTGACAGATACTGTATATAACAGGGTTAGTGACAGATACTGTATGTAACAGAGTTAGTGACAGATACTGTATGTAACAGAGTTAGTGACAGATACTGTATGTAACAGGGTTAGTGACAGATACTGTATGTAACAGGGTTAGTGACACATACTGTATGTAACAGGGTTAGTGACAGATACTGTATGTAACAGGGTTAGTGACAGATACTGTATGTAACAGAGTTAGTGACAGATACTGTATGTAAGCAGAGTTAGTGACAGATACTGTATGTACAGAGTAAGTGACAGATACTGTATGTAACAGGGTTAGTGACAGATACTGTATGTAACAGGGTTAGTGACAGATACTGTATGTAACAGGGGTTAGTGACAGATACTGTATGTAACAGAGGTAGTGACAGATAGTACCGTATGTAACAGGGTTAGTGACAGATACTGTATGTAACAGGGTTAGTGACAGATACTGTATGTAACAGAGTTAGTGACTAGATACTGTATGTAACTAGAGTTAGTGACAGATACTGTATGTACAGAGTAGTGACAGATCTGTATGTACAGAGTTAGTGACAGATACTGTATGTACAGAGTTAGTGACAGATACTGTATGTAACAGAGTTAGTGACAGATACTGTAATGTAGCAGGGGTTAGTGTCTGTATATTTGGTCTGTATTGTATGCAGGGTTAGTGACAGATACTGTATGTAACAGAGTTAGTGACAGATACTGTATGTAGCAGAGTTAGTGACAGATACTGTATGTAACAGGGTTAGTGACAGATACTGTATGTAACAGAGTTAGTGACAGATAATGTATGTAACAGAGTTAGTGACAGATACTGTATGTAACAGGGTTAGTGACAGATACTGTATTGTATCAGAGGTTAGTGACAGATACTGTATGTAACAGAGTTAGTGACATATACTGTATGTAAGCAGAGGTTAGTGACAGATACTGTATGTAACAGAGTTAGTGACAGATACTGTATGTAACAGAGTTAGTGACAGTACTGTATGTAACAGGGTTAGTGACAGATACTGTATGTAACAGGGTTAGTGACAGATACTGTATGTAACAGGGTTAGTGACAGATACTGTATGTAAGCAGGGTTAGTGACAGATACTGTATGTAACAGGGTTAGTGACAGATACTGTATGTAACAGGAGTAGTGACAGATACTGTATGTAACAGGGTTAGTGACAGATACTGTATGTAGCAGAGTTAGTGACAGATACTGTATGTAACAGGGTTAGTGACAGATACTGTATGTAACAGGGTTAGTGACAGATACTGTATGTATCAGAGTTAGTGACCAGATTACTGTATGTAACAGGGTTAGTGACAGATACTGTATGTAACAGGGTTAGTGACAGATACTGTATGTAACAGGGTTAGTGACAGATACTGTATGTAACAGGGTTAGTGACAGATACTGTATGTAACAGGAGTTAGTGACAGATACAGTATGTAACAGGGTTAGTGACAGATACTGTATGTATCAGGGTTAGTGACAGATACTGTATGTAACAGGGTTAGTGACAGATACTGTATGTATCAGGGTTAGTGACAGATACTGTATGTAACAGGGTTAGTGACAGATACTGTATGTAGCAGAGTTAGTGACAGATACTGTATGTAACAGAGTTAGTGACAGATACTGTATGTAACAGGGTTAGTGACAGATACTGTATGTAACAGAGTTAGTGACAGATACTGTATGTAGAAGAGTTAGTGACAGATACTGTATGTAGCAGAGTTAGTGACAGATACTGTATGTAACAGATTTAGTGACAGATACGTATGTAACAGAGTTAGTGACAGATACTGTATGTAGCAGAGTTAGTGACAGATACTGTTTGCAGCAGAGTTAGTGACAGATACTGTATGTAAGCAGAGTTAGTGACAGATACTGTATGTAGCAGAGTTAGTGACAGAACTGTATGTAGCAGAGTTAGTAACATACTGTATGTAACAGAGTTAGTGACAGATACTGTATGTAGCAGGGTTAGTGACAGATACTGTATGTAACAGGGTTAGTGACAGATACTGTATGTAGCAGAGTTAGTGACAGATACTGTATGTAACAGGGTTAGTGACAGATACTGTATGTAGTATAGTTAGTGACAGATACTGTATGTAACAGAGTTAGTGACAGATACTGTATGTAACAGGGTTAGTGACAGATACTGTATGTAACAGAGTTAGTGACAGATTACTGATATGTACCAGAGGTTAGTGACAGATACTGTATGTAGCAGAGTTAGGACAGATACTGTATGTAGACAGGGTTAGTGACAGATACTGTATGTAACAGTGTTAGTGACAGATACTGTATTAACAGGGTTAGTGACAGATACTGTATGTAACAGGTTAGTGACAGATACTGTATGTAACAGGGTTAGTGACAGATACTGTATGTAACAGGGTTTGTGACAGTTACTGTATGTAACTGGGTTAGTGACATGATACTGTATGTAACAGGGTTAGTGACAGATACTGTATGTAACAGGGTTAGTGACAGATACTGTAGTGTATAGTTAGTGACAGATACTGTATGTAGCAGGGTTAGTGACAGACACTGTAATGTAACAGATTTAATGACAGATACTGTATGTAACAGAGTTAGTGACAGCTTCTGTATGTAACAGAGTTAGTGACAGATACCTATGTAACAGGTTAGTGACAGATACTGTATGTAACAGGTTAGTGACAGATACTGTATTAACAGAGTTAGTGACAGATACTGTATGTAACAGAGTAGTGACAGA
The DNA here is from genome assembly GCF_027579735.1 of Bombina bombina. NCBI lineage: Eukaryota > Metazoa > Chordata > Amphibia > Anura > Bombinatoridae > Bombina > Bombina bombina. Next base: position 1,142,285,552 of record NC_069504.1, read on the forward strand.
TACTGTATGTAACAGAGTTAGTGACAGATACTGTATGTAACAGAGTTAGTGACATATACTGTATGTAACAGGGTTAGTGACAGATACTGTATGTAGCAGGGTTAGTGACATATACTGTATGTAACAGGTTAGTGACAGATACTGTATGTAACATCGTTAGTGACATATACTGTATGTAGAGGGTTAGTGACAGATACGTATGTAAAAGGGTTAGTGACAGATAATATATGTATCAGCGTTAGTGACAGATATTGTATGTAACTGGGTTAGTGACCGATACTCTATGTAACAGGGTTAGTGACAGATACTGTATGTAGCAGGGTTAGTGACAGATACTGTATGTAGCAGGGGTAGGGACAGATACTGTATGTAACAGGGTTAGCAACAGATATTTTATGTAGCAGGGTTAGTAAAAGATTCTGTATGTAACAGGGTTTGAGACAGATACTATATGTAACAGAGTTAGTGACAGATACTGTATGTAACAGAGTTTGTGACAGATACTGTATGTGACAGAGTTAGTGATAGATA